>NW_017306555.1:1444120-1500033 GCF_000935625.1 Nanorana parkeri
TTTGTTCTGGGATTGTGCCTCCAGCAGGGTACCAAGTGAGCGTTGAGCAGTCTGCCAAGCACCCTCTGTATCACCGCAGGGATCTCCTATGTAGGCCCTCTCACTGTCAGCCACCCTCTGGTACGCCAAATTCAATTCACGCCTAGTCCTGGATTTAATAGAGCAGATGTTCCTAAGAAGAGCTCCCCTAACATAAGCCTTTAATGTGTCCCAAACCACCCCCAGTGGTGCAGAGGGAGTGTTTACCGACAAAAAGAATGAAACGTCATTCTCCAGTGATGCGTGCTCTGTAATCAGTGTCAACCAGAAAGGATGAAAGCGCCAGGGGAGCGTAGACCTGCTCCTGCGCAGGGAGAGCTGGACAGAGATCATGGAGTGATCCGATAGGCATCTGGGGTGTATGATGACTTGTGAGGTATAGGGGACCATATCAGCCGTTCCCAGTGCATAGTCAATCCGCGAGAGGGAGCCATGAGTTTTAGAGTGGCAGGTATACTGTAAGTCGACAGGATTGGACAGCCGCCACAAGTCAAGCAGTCCCAATTCCCGGCAAAGATTGCTAAAGGGGGTGTCAAGTACTGAGGCAGTAAGCGCGTTAGAGGGGAATCTATCCATGGACGCGTTCATGACATTGTTAAAGTCCCCCACTACGAGGACCGGGAGTGGCAGCTTATCTGCTAGAAATCTGGCTAGATCCTTGAGCACATCACTGGAGAATGGCGGTGGGATGTAAACAGAGGCAATAACACAATGCAAGTCAAAAACACGACAATGTAGGAACACATACCTCCCCGCATCGTCCACCCTAATCTGTGTGCAGGAGAACGGCAGATTCTTATGAATTAGAATGGAGACTCCCCTGGAATAAGAGGAGTAATGAGAGTGATAACTAACCTGGCAGAAGCGTCTGTTCAGGGTGCTCGAGGTTTCTAAAGTTAAATGGGTCTCCTGCAAACAGATAATGGAGGGTTTAAGACGGAGGATATGATTGAGGACAGATTGTCTCTTAACTGCATCTCCCAGACCTCTCACATTCCAGGAGACCAGAGTAGTTAGTGGAGCAGACATATAAAAATCATGGCATACGGTGAGAGGTGGAGAGTATCACAAAAGTTGCATAGTACCATGCGGCTGCAAAAATGTCCAACAGTAGCTACCAGATGTATGGCACCTCGGAGGGGGGGGAGAGAGGTCAAAAAAGGGAGGGGGAGAAAAAACAAAATAACAAAAAAACAGGAACATCCAACGTGGAGCACCTGGGAAACCGTCCACGCAGGTAGGCCTTCGGGGGAAGGCAGCAACTGCCCGCATCACCCGGAACAGCCCGGGGTGAGCAGGTAACAGTAACTCCAGCTGAAGGAGGGAAGTCATGTAGTCGTGAAGGGAATCTCCTCTCACAGTAACAGTGGAAACATGTCGGCTACCTTGCGTAGACAGAGCTCAGTGCCTGTAGGAAACTTGAAAAAGCAACAATAGGTAAAGGGGCTCATAGCTCTTCCAGAGGAAACTCGATCAGGCCTCCGGACCTTGGCGGTGAGCGAACCTTTCCAGCCAGGATGAGGCTTGAGAGGGGTGATCAAAGAAGTGCATCTCTCCCTCAGCAACCACTCGGAGCCTCGCAGGATAAATCATGGAGTAGGCAAGGTGAAGGCGTTGAAGGCGTTTCTTTACGTCCTGGAAAGGAGAATGAAGGAGAGCTCTTCCCGGTCACGTCCGTCTACATGCGGCTGCTGGCCACGCCCCCTATAGTTCTCTTTTAAGCGGTTAATATCTTTCTTTTTTTTTATCATGGCAAACTTTTAACAAAATGTTCTTTTTCCAGCCTGACAGTGTCAGTCATGATGCATTGGAGGACTCTCTGTGTCTTGCTCCTGGTTGGCACGATTGCGGTCACCTGCAGAAAAAAGGGTCACGTATCCGTTATTCTTCTCGGGGCTACTGGAGACTTGGCTAAAAAATACCTATGGCAGGGACTCTTCCAGCTCTATCTGAACGAAGTCTCAAGGGGCCACACCTTCAGTTTTCATGGAGCTGCACTGACCGCTCCAGAAAAAGCCGAGGCCATATTGTTCAATTCACTTAAGGGTCTGAGCTGCCCGGCTGATGTCGAGGCGGACCGGTGCGCCCTTGTGAAGGACCAGTTTCTGAAGCTCACCCGTTACCGACAACTGAAGACAGCTGAGAACTATACTGCGCTGCACCAGGACATCCTCACTTCACTAGCAGAAGAAGATCTTCATGAAGCTGGCAGACTTTTCTACTTGTCAGTCCCTCCATTTGCCTATGCGAACATTGCTCAGAACATCAATGGCAGCTGCCGGCCTCCCCCTGGAGCATGGCTACGGGTGGTGCTGGAGAAGCCCTTTGGGCACGACTATGAGTCTGCTAAGAAGCTGGCCAGTGATATGCAAACTTTCTTCCAAGAAGAAGAGATCTATCGGGTAGATCATTATCTAGGAAAACAGGTGAGACTCACCATTTCATAAGCAGGGGTATTGTAGCCTAGGTGCCCAAACCAAATTTAATAAGGTTGGTATGCGTTGGTTACAACTGTGACTCATTCTGTGCATTCATTGCAGAGGGGTAGAGTGACAGCTGCAGCCAGCCTTACATGATCATTATGATTCTGTGTTATGGTGATCATTTGACTAGGGCTGCAACAACTAATCGACATAATCGATTATAATCGATTATTGAAAAAGTTGTCAACTTTTTAAATAATCGATTAAACGAGAACCATGCCAGTTCCAGGTTCCCGATCCTTGGTATGACATCCACAGAGGAGTAAGTGACAGCTGCAGCCAGCCTCACATGATCAATATTATTCTGTGTTATGGTGATCACTTGTCGAAGAGAACCATGCCAGTTCCATGTTCCTGATCCTTGGCGTGACAGCCATAGAGGGGTAGAGTGACAGCTGCAGCCAGCCTCACATGATCAATATAATTCTGTGTTATGGTGATCACTTGACTGGGAATCATGTCAGTTCCATGTTCCTGATCGTTGGTGTGACACCCATGTAGGGGTGCAGCCAGCAGGTTTGGTTATAAACAAACCTCACATGATCACCATGATTGGCTGCCATGGATTCACTTGTTCAAGAACCATGCCAGTTCCATGTTCCTGATCATTGGTGTGAGACCTGCGGCTGTCAATGACCATTCTTGCATAGAACTAGGAGTGCGCAGAGTTACAGGCTGCTATAGATTGCGGGCGTGCCAAGGTCAGCCATAAACCGATAATACTGGTTAGATATACAAGCATGATCCAATAATCTAAAGATAGTTTGGTTGGTTTGTTTTGTTCATACTTTTTTCATAAACATGCAAAACATTACCACAGAGCCCACGTGTTCATGCTTTGGAGTAATAGGAGTAGTTATCCCTGGCACCGTCCTGTCAGATATTACTATTATAATTAAGGGAAACAATGTAACCCAGCCAGTCAGCCTTTCCATTGAGAACAATCATTCCAGGAATCTCCTCCCACCCACAGACTTTACAATCGTCTGATTTTACCAAAATCATCTCAAATCCGAGTGCCTTAGGTCAGTTGTACACAGACCATTATGTGTTGAGCAACTGCTTTGAGCGTTGCTTGCGATACTTGAGCCATGTAAGGTTCACTCCCAAAAAAGAATATTGAGCATTGTAAGCTTTCTGTAAAAATCTCTGCTTTAGTATTTTTTCTGGTAGAGAAGGGAATGAGCCTTTGATTGCACAAGGCTGATTTACAACGCACCTTTGGGGACAGTCCACATATCAGCCCACAAACAGTCTCTAGTTGCAGTCCCTCCCAGAGGTACAAGGAATATAATAGATGATTGCTCATTGGCTATGCTGAAATCTCTACCTTTTTATTTAATACTAAAAGGCAGTAAAGGAAAACCTGAACTATTATGTGTTTCACACAGTATGCTCAATGACTGAGCACTGTGTACAGCAAATGTTTAAGTGAGTGATTTATAAACCGTTCCCATAACGGACGGCTATGCAAATGAGATTTGCAGCACGTTATGGCCACTAGGTGGCGTCAAGGAGCATATTCATTTCCTATGCTCCACGGTTCCATCTAGTGGCCATCATGCACTGCAAATCTCTTTTGCATAGCTGTTCACATGTTAGGTGTATGGGGAGTGAGATTTAAGACAACATGTGTTGTCTGAAGTGGCCCCAGATGGCGCCGCCAAGTACTTACAACCCAGACTAAATGTTCACCAGCACTCCCCAAGTTTTCTTCAATACGAAATCCTTTTACGTTTAATCCAACGTTTCGGAACCTGTCCGGTCCCTTCATCAGTCAAACATAGTGATGGCACTTTGATCAGGCACTTTGTTTGCCTGATGAAGGTACCGGATAGGTTCCGAAACGTTGCCACACATATTGATATGACCTGCTAAAATGAATAAAAGGATTCCGTATTGAAGAAAACGTGGAGTGCTGGTGACCATTTATTCTGTACTAGCTGTCAGTTTCTCTCATGCCAGGTTACTAAAAGGGATTGTTGCTGAGCATTGCTGGTCCATTATATTTGTGATTCATTTTTTTTACAGGCAGTTGAACAGATTCTGCCTTTTAGACGACGCAACTACAAGCAGCTAGACTCAATCTGGAACAGGCAGCATGTGGACAGAGTGGAAATTGTCATGAAGGAAACTGTTGATGCAAAAGGTATGGAGATCTACATTCTGCTGTCTTAGAAAACCCTTTTAAAGACAAAATACCCAGAGCTTAATGTCTTGATTGACCTAAAGACCAATTGTCCTTAGGGGCTCATTCACATGTGTGTGCACATCTGTACGGCATGCACGCAGTTGCAAAGACTTGCTCCCGGGCGGGACCGGTGCTGTGTGTAATTGCATGCAGCCGCCTGTATTTCCTTCTGGGAAGACATGGCTGCACACACCTATACGCCGACCCAAATCTGCACATCCATGCAGGTCCGGGTGCCCGCACTTGGATGCAGACAGTGTGCTGAACTCTACGATAAGCAAATATACATATTCCTACTTGAAATTTGGTAAATTTTTTCCAGATCTGTGCAGTAATCCAGTGTGAAACTTTGCCTCTGTGCAGGAGCTTCCTGTATTAAAGACCGATCACTGCTGTTCTCTCTTCTTGTGCAGAGTGACTGGTCTTGTGTCCGCCCCCTCCTGTAGTTTTCTGTAGGCAGTCTGTAGTGGGTGGGGCCTGCTGGGTTCACAGATCTGCTCTTTGCATAGTCTATGTACGGCACTGTGATGATGTCGCTGTTACTTTTACATGGTAATCTCTGGGTTTACAAAGGCAAAGTGGATTTCTGTCCTTTGTGATAATTGAAGAGTATATTCAAATAACATTTTCGGTGTCTGGAGTTCTGCTTTAAAGTCTCCCTGGAAGACACGAAACTCTCCTTGCAGTGGGGCTGCCCCGGCACTTTAATGTTGCCTTTACTTACCTGATCTCCCCTTCCCGAGTGATCAGCGCTCACCTCCTCTCGTTTTTTTTTGTTTTCTACTTAAGGCCGCACTAGTTTTTATGAAGAATATGGTGTCATACGTGATGTCATCCAGAACCACCTGACAGAAATTTTAACCTTGGTTGCCATGGAAGTGCCAAATAATCTCACCAACTCAGATGATGTCCTGAGAGCCAAACTGGAGTTATTGGATTCTCTGCATCCCCTGGACAGCAGCAGGACTGTCATTGGTCAGTACCAAAACTATGTACAACAGGTCAGAGAGGAGTTGGAAAAACATCCACAATTTTTCACTAAAACACCGACCTTTGCAAGTAAGTTGCTTTTCTTAATTCTACTCCGTTATATGAAAGGGTGGTAATGCTTGACCAGATACTACGGTTAAAATACTAGACTGCCTCATCTTACAATTGACTCACTTCTGTGATGGGCAGCCTTGCTGACCAATAGTATGGGATTATTTTTGCATAATAAAGTACCCTGAGCTTGGGGGCTCTGGGGATGTTAAATGTGTGTATGCACATGAGAACCTACTTTCTTTATATTAGAGGTGTACAACCTAAAGAACCCCCCAATGGCCATGTTTGTTTTCACAAGTTGACTTTAGGGCTGCACCTAACCCTGTTTCGGTTGTATGAAGTGCCCAAGGCCAGTGCATGGTGGAAAAGGACCAGAGTGTATTGTACTAAACCCAAGAAAAGATATGAAGATAATGGAGATTACCCCTTCTGGGAAGCTCAAATTTCAGGTGGCCTCTGTTCACCTGTGTACTGCAGTTGTATCCCCCCCTATATGTCACTGGGAGTAAAATAAGTCTCGTCGTTGCTCTCATTGGGAGCAAAATGAATCCCTTGTTGTTGTGTCCATGGGAATAATACAAGCCTCATATTGTTGGCGCTAGTGGGTGTAAAAGAAGTCTCATCGTTGCTGTCATTGGGAGCAAAATTGGGAGTCCCATGTTATTGATGTTAATGGAAATGAATTAAGCTCCATATTGTTGGTGTCATTGGGAGTAAAATGAGTCCCATGTTGTTGGTGTCAATGGGAATAAAATAAACTCCCAGAGCGTTCCAGCACTAGACACTTCCCTTCCACGATGCAAGCTTCAAAAGAGGCTTCCTAGGGCTGCGAGTTGGACAGTCCTGCTATATATGCTGCCAGTAGCCCCTATAAAGTGACAGGATCACTCAAAATCTCCTATTATGAGCAATGCACACATCTGTTTTTTGGGGGGAGGGGGTTTTATGCATTTTAGAAAGAGGCCAGTTCCTTGTTAAACTACAGCCTGATGCTCTTTTTTAACATAAAATATTAGTAAAATATAAGCAGAAGAAATGAATAGAAATATGTAAAATGTCAGGACATTCAGAAAATGGCACAAATGTACAGTAAAACCTGGTATAAGCAGTGCTTTTTTGTTCTTTAAAGGTGCCCTTATCTATATTGACAACATGCGGTGGGAAGGAGTGCCCTTTCTCTTAGTATCGGGCAAAGATTTGGATGAGAGGACTTCATATGTCAGAATTGTGTTTAAAGAAAATGCTTTCTGCCTGCAAAAAGAATCTGCCCGGGACACGGTGAAAAATCCTTGCAAGCCCAGGCAGGTGGTATTCAACATTGGACACGGAGACCTGGGCTTTCCAGCTGTGCTAGTAAGTCGCAATTTATTCAAACCAAGCCTTGTACCCAGTCAGTGGGGAGAAGTGTCTGAAATCTCGAATGTCTTCGTGTTTGGTCAGCCTCTATCTGATTATTATGTATACCGTCCATTTCAAGAAAGAGAAGCTTACTCCATACTTATCTCAAATATTTATCGGGGTAAGAAGGATTCCTTCATCACAACAAAAAATCTACTGGCTTCCTGGAAGTTCTGGACTCCCGTCTTGGAGGAACTGGAGAGAGTTCCACCAAGAGTCTATCCAGGAGGTTCAGAGACCGTTCATTTGCTAGACTTTGTGACCGAGCATGGCGAGCTACGTTTTCTGACGGATGAACATTTAGAGATAATGGGCATGGAGCAAAAGACAAATACATTTGCTTCAACACAGTCCATATTTCTCGGGAACACCATGGTGTCTAACTGGGCTGAACAGCTGATACAGCAACTAGCGCAGGACATACAAAGAGCAGCAGAAGAAGCTGTGAAAATCTCGGGCAGCTTCCACCTGGCTCTCTCTGGGGGCTCCAGCCCTATCGCGTTGTTTCAGAGATTGTCTAGGCACCATCATGGCTTCCCGTGGAAACACACTCATTTATGGCTGGTGGATGAGCGCTGTGTGCCATCTACAGATATTGATTCTAATTTTGGCAGCCTTGAAAGACATCTGTTGCAGCATGTCCGAGTCCCCTATGTAAATATCCACCCCATGCCTGTACATAGGAACCAAAGGCTCTGTGCTGAAGAAGATCAGGGTACCCAGGTCTATGCTCATGATATCTCTGCCTTGGTCAGCAATTCAAGCTTTCACCTTGTGATTTTGGGACTGGGGAATGATGGCCATACTGCCTCCATCTTCCCCGGCTCCAAGAATGGGATCACAGGAGATGAAATGGTGGTGTTTTCAAAAAGTCCAGTGAAGCCTAACGACAGGATGAGCCTTAGCCTTCCACTCATTAATAAAGCCCAGAAAGTCGCCGTCCTTGTCCTAGGTAAAGGGAAGCACGATATTGTAACTCTCATTAGCAGAGCAGAAAGCAATCCCAATAAATGGCCCATCTTTGGAATAAAACCAACATCTGGACAGTTGGTATGGTACATTGATTATGAAACTCTGTTTAAGTAAAAAAAAAAAAATATTCACCTGTGCCTTTATTAACTTGAAGGGTCACTCCACCCAAAAAAGTGTTTCCGTGTTTGATAGATGCCGGAGGATTTAATTGCCTTCGTTTTTGGGTACTCCAGAGGTGTGATGTCTACATAATTCCCGGGTCTGCTCATTTGTTAAGGCCATAAGGCCCATGTCATACTATCAATCCTGTGCCACCGACAGGATTGCTTAAAGAGTAGCAACAATGCCTGGTTGGCCAAACCGGCAACCCGTCGCTTTGTTTCTGCTTTATTACTGTTTGGCAGTGTTTCAGCCACTGAGGTAACAACACTGTAGGATAGGAGGAGTGAACGTTTTAGCGATCCTGTTGCTGCCAATGATAGGATTGCTAGTGTGACATGATCCTCACAAGGAGGTCTTACACTTTAGTGATCCTGTTGCTACCAGTGACAGGAGTGCTAGTGTGACCTAGTCCTCACAAGGAGGTCTTACACTTTAGTGATCCTGTAGCTGCCAGTGACAGGAGTGCTAGTGTGACATAGGCCTCCCAAGGAGGTCTTACACTTTAGTGATCCTGTTGCTGCCAGTGACAGGAGTGCTAGTGTGACATAGTCCTCACTAGGAGGTCTTACACTTTAGTGATCCTGTTGCTGCCAGTGACAGGATTGCTAGTGTGACATGATCCTCACAAGGAGGTCTTACACTTTAGTGATCCTGTAGCTGCCAGTGACAGGAGTGCTAGTGTGACCTAGTCCTCACAAGGAGGTCTTACACTTTAGTGATCCTGTAGCTGCCAGTGACAGGAGTGCTAGTGTGACCTAGTCCTCCCAAGGAGGTCTTACACTTTAGTGATCCTGTTGCTGCCAGTGACAGGAGTGCTAGTGTGACATAGTCCTCACTAGGAGGTCTTACACTTTAGTGATCCTGTTGCTGCCAGTGACAGGATTGCTAGTGTGACATGATCCTCACAAGGAGGTCTTACACTTTAGTGATCCTGTAGCTGCCAGTGACAGGAGTGCTAGTGTGACCTAGTCCTCACAAGGAGGTCTTACACTTTAGTGATCCTGTTGCTACCAGTGACAGGAGTGCTAGTGTGACATAGTCCTCACAAGGAGGTCTTACACTTTAGTGATCCTGTAGCTGCCAGTGACAGGAGTGCTAGTGTGACATAGGCCTCACTAGGAGGTCTTACACTTTAGTGATCCTGTTGCTACCAGTGACAGGAGTGCTAGTGTGACATAGGCCTCACAAGGAGGTCTTACACTTTAGTGATCCTGTAGCTCTCCAGTGGGATCACGGCTGAGAATTCCGGTGGTTTCTCCACTCCTTGGGGACACCAAAAGATATAAGGAGACTGTAGGTGATTGAACCGACCTGTGTCCACCCACAATTAAATACCAGTTTGGTTGGAAGGATCCATGTAAAAAAATATGTATACTTGTGTTTGGTACGTATATTATGTAACAAAAAACAAAACAGCCAAGGTGCTCACAATTTTATATCTTTGGGGTATCTGAAATGATGGTACTATTGGTGCTGTTGGTAGTTTTGTCCTAACTCTACTTTTGTAAGGTGACCACTTGCAGACTGTGGCTAGAAACTGCCTAAGACATATCTTAATACATGCAGCCATCCTTTATTTTACAAAATATACCCATTCCATGCTCCCTCTGGCTACAAGCTTTCTCTTTCTTACCCATGTATATGTCTGCAGTGTTTGTTTTTCATTGTCTTTTCTCAATGCTTTCTATCCTTCTCTGTCAATGTTGTTTCCTCATTGTCCTTTCTACTCCATTCTTCCCTATCCCCACTACCCTACTATGTAGCAGGTTTTTTTCTGTACATGCAGAAAATGTACTTGGCCTGAAAACAGAAAACTAATGCAGTCACTACATCTATAGACTGGTAAGCTGCAATATATTACGTTTTTCTTCTTGGCTGTAGGTACGCTTTAACTGGCAGTAATCCATATTGCAATCCCGGTGACAACATTGGGTAGTTGGTGACCATGCAGCATCTAAAGCTGTTACTTGTGTTACAAGATATATGCAACACACAAAGCACAATTTTGTGATGTGATTGTTATCTCCCACTGTAAAAAAACCCAACATGAGATCACACCCCACCCTGCGACATCTGAAACAGAGAAAAGCTTTTTTGGTTGGAATTGCCTTTTTAAAAGGTACACTTTTTTATTCTTTTGTACTAGCTGTGTCTTTTGGAGAAGTTTCTATGCTGTTCATTCGGCATGTTGCATTATTACTGACGTGGACCTCTAACTGCAAATGACTACTGACTGTGTCACATTTTCATGTTACTTTATCCACTGAAAAGGCATAAATGTGAAGTAATGAACTAAATTATAGAATAAAAGATATTTTTGTCACTTAATAGTTTTGTCCGGTGTCTATAACATTGTTTCCTCAGATTTTATACCCGTGTTTGTGGCTATACGTGCTTTCATTGGAATAGAAACTTTCAACGGTTGACATTAAGTAACAAATCTTATTATGTCTTTCCTAAATAACACATACACTCTTATTTCAGCTTCCTGCTGCTCCTGCAGGTAGAAATAGCCCAGCCTGCACTCCATACAGGTACATATACCACTGAAATAATTTGGCAGCTGAAATATACGTATTTCTGTCCACCCAATCCCAGGCTGTACACAGTCCCGACACACAGCATAGCCAGGTGGGTGACCTGACTTTTCTCTGCTGCAGTTCAGCAACACAGCTTGGTCAGCTCCCTCCCCCAGCCTACCAATGGTCAAGTCATGGAGCAGCAACAGACTGATAAGTTCATCTTTCTACCCTATCCTTCTGTTTGGTATGTTTCCTGTCAGCACATGCCTATTGGCCACTAGTGCTGCCCCTCTCTCTCCCAGCCTGTGCTGTATAGAGGATTACAAAAGCCTGAAATTAAAGTAGTATTAAACTCAAAACTTTTCAACAATAAATCCTGATATCTCACACACACACACACACACACACACACACACACACACACACACACACACACACTATATATAGTGTGTGTATATATATATCTCATTACATGTTTGCCCATGTGCTTCATGTTTCAGAACAGCTGGCTCCAACTCTATCAGCTTGGCTTCCCTAAACTTCCTGTCCAGTACAAGATTACAAAGGATAGAACAGTCTCCAGTAGCCATCCATATACTAGCTTAGAGAAGGAGGAGATGGGGGTATGGAGTAGGGGAGTGTCTTGCCTTGCTGTGCCTGTGTGTTTGTAGACACACACACAGCTTACTAACACGCATAAAGGTGGCTCCATAGGAACCTGCAAGGGAAAGGAGCCATGCAAACAGGAAATCATGGCCACTGCTCAGTGGACCAGCTAATTCTGAAGGAAACTAAAACTTTTAAACATCAAGCATCTATTGTGAGTGATTTCATCACCTTTTGAAAAAGCATAAAAACCTTTTGACTTTAATATTTTAAATCACAACTCCAGGCACAAGAAAAGATACCCTTTCAGTGCCCCCCTTTGGGGTAGAGTAATAACATGTAATACATTTATCTCTTGCTCTGGCAGGCACCCTCCATCTGTGTGACTGGTCCCGCAAAGCCTCCTTTCTGAGGCGCTGCGGCCAGCAGTCGTGCACATACCTCCTCCAACTACAATGAAGGACTAATAGCCATGCATTGTGCATGATGATGCTGAGGGACCACCCGCAGCCCAGAGCATCAGGGCAAAGAGGAGAGCGCAGGAGCAAAGAATACAGCCTCTTCCTCTACTTTATAGTTGGGTTCTAATTGGGGACTACACTGCAAATTCCAGTGGCAAGAATCAGTGGATTCTTGTTGTTGGAATCACAGGTATGTGCGAATAGCTGTGGCAGGGAAGCCTGTACAAAGCAATGAGAGGCTGACAGTGGCCGCAGATGTTCACGGCTGTTTGGATGTAATAAAAAATACACCGATGGCCTGCGGTTAGGGTCAGATGATCGCCCGGGGACCCAGTCTATCAGGGATGATGTACATGTCACTACAATGCATTGTACACTGATCATGCATAACATTATAACCATTCACCTAATATTGAGTAGGTCCCCCTTTTGTCACCAAAACAGCACTGACCTGTGGAGGCATGGACTCCACTGGACCTCTAAAGGTTGCAAGGTGGGGCCTCCATGGATTGGACTTGTTTTTCCAGCACATGCTCGATTGGATTGAGGTCTGAAGAATTTGGAGGCCAAGTCAACAACTCAAACTCGTTATCGCGTTCCTCAAACCATTCTTCAACCATTTTTTTTCCAGTGTGACAGGGCGCATTATCCTGCTGAAAGAGGCCATTGGTATCAGGGAATAGAGTTTCCATGAAAGGGTGTACTTGGTCAGCGACAATGTTTGTGTGGGTGGGACGTGTCAAAGTAACATACACATGGGGGCGTGGCCGGGATGTGAGACTGAGCAGACGTGTCTCACTGCAGCTCCCGACATCCGTGCTACATCCTGACCCTTAGCTAGCTGACAAACCGGCCGAAATATAACATACACATGAATGGCTGGACCCAAGGTTTCTCAGCAGAACATTGCCCAAAGCATCACACTGCCTCCACCGGCTTGCTTTCTTCGCACAGTGCATCCTGGTGCCATTTCTTCCCCGGGTAAGCGAAACACCCAGCCATCCATATGATGTAAAAACATGTCGTTCATCAGACCAGGCCACCTTCTTCCATTGCTCTGTGGTCCAGTTCTCATGCTCATGTGCCCATTGAAGGCGCTTTTGTCGATTAGACATGGGTCAGCATGGGCAGCCTGACTGGTCTGCGGCTACGCAGCCCCATACACCACAAACTGCAATGCTCTGTGTGTTCAGAGACCTTTCTATCAGAACCGGCATTAACTTTTTCAGCAATATGACCTACAGTAGTCCATCAATTGGACTACAGAGACCAGCCTTCACTCCCTGAGAGCATCAGTGAGCCTTGGTCATCCATGACCCTGTCACTGGTTCACCGATTTTCCTTCCTTGTACCACCTTGGGTAGGTTTTGACCACTACAGACCGGGAACATCCCACAAGAGCTGCAGTTTTGGAGTTGCTCTGACCCAGTCTTGCTATTACAATTTGGCCTTTTGTCAAAGATGCTCAATTCCATAAGCTTGCCCATTTATTCTGCCGCCTAATATATCCCACCCACTTCCAGGTGCCATTGTGAGATAATCAACGTTATTCACTTCTCTGAAGTCATAATCTTATGGCTGATCTGTGTATGAACCTGCTTACCTGAAGCGGGACCTAACCCCAGCTGATGAATATCCTTCTTAAGCTGGGCAGTAAACCTGTTGTGTTTACCCATGTGGGTGTCTGCCCATCACAATACCATTTCTAGGGGTTCTGTAGATATTAAACCTAAAGCAGTTCCATCCAGTAGTGGCCTCTCCCCAATGATAAAGACACTGAGCGCAAACATAGGTTTCGGAAACTGATTTTTAGCTATTAATGATGGCTCACAATAACAAAGTAGGTAGAATTTGATTCATGTACTAGTAATTATCCTGGCAATGAACATTTCTATTCTGGAGCCACAAGGTGGTGCCCAACTACCAGTCTGTGAAGCAGATCATTTTAGTGCATAATGCCTCCTAAGGAGACCCTGTCCCAGAGCAAGCATTTCAACAAAATTCTTCTCAAGATTATTTGTGCATTTAATGTATTTTAGACATGATATTTACCTGTAAAAGCCTCCCTTGTGTAGACATCCGAAAGACCTGAAACTTCGGCTGGATTCTTCCATCTTGAATGTGATGTCAGCAGAGTCAAGCAGATATTTGAGGAACGTCACCAGCACACCAGATTATTACTAGGGTTGCAGCTAACGATTATTTTCATTATCGATTAGTTGGCCGATTATTAAGTTCGATTAATCGGTTAATCGGATTTAAAAAAAAAAAGGCTCCAGTGATGGACTACTAGTTTCTATTGCGAAATAAAAATGTGTGGCGGTTGCGGGGTACGGTCCCAGTGGATGTTTATATAATGGGGGGGGGAAGGCATAACTCTGGTTACGCCACTGATACTGATGGACATTATGTGGGCTCGGAATACATAATGTCCATCAATGTACTCTGTCCTAATGTCCCCTGTCAATGCAGAACCTGGAGGGGGTGGTGAGGGTGTCTGTATGGGGAAGGGGGGGCATTAGCAGGGGCACCACGGCAGGTTCTCTACTAAGCCCCTGCTAATGCCCCCCGAAGCTTCTGCATTGACAGGAGACATTACGACAGGGGACACTATTGGATATTATGTGGGCTTGGAATACATAATGACCATCGGTGTCCCCTGTCATAAAGTTCCCTGTCAGTGCAGAAGCTGGGGGAGGGGTGCATTAGTATAGGCTCTGCTGCAGGTAAAAAAATTGCAGCGGAGCCCCCTGCTAATGCCCCCACCCCATACCCTCCCCAGCTTCTGCACTGACAGAGGACAATATGACAGGGGACACTGATGGACATTATGTATTCTGAGCCCAGTCTGTGTAATAACATTAATTGTGTATTTTATTAACATACATTATGACAGGGGACAGTGATGGATATACATGATGAATATTATGTGGGCTTGGAATGCATAATATCCATCAGTGTCCCCTGTCCTGCCACAGTGCACATCTCCCTATCTGCCTGCCTACCTTTCTCTGATTCCAGCCGACTGAACTATCTGGACTGGAGAGTACAGTAGATACAGCGGCGGATTGATATCTGCTGTACTCTCCAGTGCAGGCCGGAACTATAACTTAATTGTCGGGAGCCGCGGCTCCTGATATTATTGCGCCGGCCCGAAAGTGAGGAAATAGTCCCCTCTCTCCCCGGGCCATACCACTTTATCTGAGAGCCCGGGGGAGAGTGGGAGAGAGGGGACAGTTTGACATGAGGTTCCACAAGCTGAACCACAAATTCCCCCTCTCTATTCAGTGTCAGGCCGGTCTATTCAGACATGACGCCGCGACCCACTGCAGAGGGTGTCGCGACCCACTTTTGGGTCGCGACCCACGAGTTGAGAACCACTGCTCTACAGTGCGCTGTATAAACTGCATCAAATGTTCATATATTGTCGTCTGCCGTCTCTTGGTTGCAACCAAGAGATGGCAGACGACAATAAATGAACGTTTGATCCAGTAATTAATCTGGTGTGCTGGTGACGTTCCTCAAATATCTACCGGTGGCGGCGCCCTCTGCGGTCATTTCGAGCACCCGTCTGCATATCTATATGGGAATCCTGGTAAGGAGTGCAGCAAGTATTTTCCTTTTTGTTCCAGTAGAGTCAAGCAGACTCGACATGACAAAGCTGTCAATCAAGTGGCACTATAAAGTAATCCCCTTTTCTTCTCCTCCCCCAACAGCTACATAAAAGATTATATAGGAAGTGGCTGAGTAGCTAGGCCAGCACAGACAGTAATTAGACAATCCCAGAAGAGGAGAGGGCTTTGTGGTGAAGGGAGAGAGGGGTAATGCTGGGGAAATTACTCTTTCTGGAGGAGCCACATTTTCTAGCAAGTGAATAAAAAAATAATTAAAAGTAAAACCCTGTAGAGGGGTGCATCTGTGAGGAACAATGCTGGAGATTGGGTAAGTAATGCAGCAAGAGCTCCTTCTTTTTTGTTTTTACTGGTTTAGGGTAATTGATTTTTATTTTTTTTTCTCTTGAGCTGGATTTTCCTTTAAGCACATTGGTGTAAATTGACTGAAAGCAAGGCGATAAATATCAGGCAGACCACAATGTACCCGTATTTGTGTTCCTTTGCTTAGTGTTACCAGCAGAGGGCGCTGTCATACAGGTCTCATTCATATTGAAGGACATGGGCAAAGCTTAACAAAAAGTGGAACTAGAAACATGAATGCATCACCTCCATTACCAATCAGTTTTGTTTTCTTTTTCTATAGGGAGCCACTTCCACATTTTGCATCAGTTTTCAGAAATCAGTCCCTGTGCATTACATTAGAAAGAGGATTTCCCTCTGCACACTCACTTTAGACACTACAAATCTACAAGTGCATATAGTACATTTATTGCATCCCTTTCATACAAATCCTTTACTCTTGAAGCCCTGAAAGCTGATTTAACAATTAAAAGAATAAAGTCAGTTAATTAAAAAAATACCAATACTGCGCATTATTACTCCCATAGTCAAAGACGTATTGTGCATTTCCTACCCTTTATATGTAAAGTTAAAACAAACTAATTTTTAATTTTTTTATTTTTTTATGGCAATCCTTTGTAAATCTCTAGCACAGGAGTAGGCAACCTCAGCACTTCAGCTGTAGTGAAACTACAAATCCCATTATGCTTATGCCTCTGGGAGTCATGCCTGTGGCTGTCAGTCTTGCAATGCCTTATGGGACTTGTAGTTAATACTACAGTTGGAGTGCTGTGATTGCCTACCTGTGCTCTAGCACTACTAATCTCCCCTTTCAGGCTCGGTACAGGGGATGGTTGCCAGTTTTCATCATCAATTGATCACATTTACATCGCACTTTACCAGGCAATGGCTTAGAGTGGCTTCAGGGGTTGTGCGTTTTTCATAAATCAAATGGCTTTTAGACAGTCCCAGTTCAAAAGTCAATAATGGTAGTGGTATAGCTTGAATTTAGTGCAGTTGTGAGTGGCCCGCCTGCACTTCGTCGTCATCCATTCCCAGGGATCTGTGATTGGGAAGACTACAGGTCCCATTTGCCTCTGGGGCAGAGAGACTCACAGAGCACACCGGCGCAAATGCAATGACAACACCACTTTATAATTCATTGACTACTTCCTCTAGCTCCATAACAGAAGGTCCGTACCTCCGTTCGGACCTGGGGCTGGAATATAAACAATGCAGGATCCTGTGCATTGGATCTGCGATGCATTGATGGCGCTTGCAATGCTCTGCGGGCTTTAATGCAAACATTTAATGAATTCACATTTTTTTTAAGGTGAACTATGCCTTTAACTTTAAATAAAGGGGAAGAAGCCTGGAAAAAAAGAAAACAAATGCAGCTAACATGTTGAAGGGCCGGGGGGCTGCAATGTATGAAATTGTGGGGTTTGGAAACACTTTTTATGAGGAAGCTGTATAGAAGGACCTCTGTTTATTGTAGAAAATGGGCATGGAGGCTGTGTAACTATCCTAGAGCTCACCATACGTTACAATCTCCTTTAGATCTGCCAACAAGTATGTAGTACAAGAGCCTCCCTGATTGGATAGATTAGGTAAGTCCTCATATTACATAGTTGTGGTAAATCTAAAGATGATTACAGAAAGATTGTTTAGTTCACACCTGGGCAATCCAGGGATGAGCATCTCGGGACCGCGTTCGTGCGCGATCACAGACAGCGGTTGCTGCGCAGCCCCATTTATACCAATGAGGTGTAATCCGTGCACCAATCGCTGAAAAGAGATACATGTACCTTTTTTTGTGACGCACAATTTTTTCAGCCACGATCGTGAGCAATTGCACTGGCGGATTTGAGGCGGGAAACCGTGCGATCTGGGGTGCTATTATAAAAGAATGGCATCGTCAACATAATCAGCATGAATCACCTGTGAACCGGGCCTAAAAGTCAAAGACGTCATGAATATGTGGGGTCCAGCCGAACGTGGATGGAAAAGTCGAAATTGCAGATGGAAACAGGCTAAGCAATGTGAATGAGAAAAACACAGAACAGACGTTTGTAAACACACATAAGAAAGAAGAATGGTTGTATAATAAACAAAACAATACATTTGTCTTCTTTATAAATAAGAATAATTATTGTTCATTAAAGGTAAAGTTCACCTTAGGGACCATAGTTCATATTACACCCATATTCAGTGTGTAAGCTGGTAACTTCAGCACCCCTCCTGCCCCATACACCACCTACCTGAATCGCAGGATTGATCTCCCTGCAGGCTTCTGCTGTATCTAAAATTCGGCACAACAGTGCATGGCTTTGCCCACATTACTGTGCCATCGAAGGATCTGTGAATGGAGAAACTACAAATCCCAATTCTCAATGAAATACAGGTGCGGTGATGATACCACCCTTGTAGTCCATTCATTTTCCTCTCATCCATGTTACTGTATGTCCATACAAGGGTACAGATATGGACGGGAGGGAGAGTCTGCAGGAGCGGAGCATTGCACCCGTGGTCCACTGAACCTCCCAACCGTCCCTTATTTGGAACCAAATCCCTCTGTCCCCCTTTCCTCTTCAGTAGTCCTTTTTGATGTACAGATATCTATGAAAAAAAATCCCTTGGTATTTAAAAAAAAATGACCGCTTTAAGGACATTGTAGTTTTTGTTACGTTATGTCAAAAATGTCCTGAGACAGTGTAATCTTTTAATCCCAATCTGATCTTGGACTGGTGTTTATTGAACCTCTGATTTAAATGTTTGTATGGTCCTACCTTTATATTGTAGATCACAAGGGCAGGATAAGGCTGGGCACACAACTTACAACCATCGCAAGACTTTTGTCTTGCGATGGTTGTAAGGTACTTAAAAAAAACGTACGATCTGCCTATCTTGCATAGGCAGATCGTACTAGCGATGGTCGCAAGCCACACCCCCTGAGGGGCGGTCTTCCGAAGCCACTGAGGGGCGGGCTTCCGAAGACCGCAATGCCGAACTGTTATCGTACGGACATGCCACAAACCCGCCGAACATCGTACGATGCTCGGCGGGTTTTCGAACATGTTTAAAGTCCGACCTTACAGTAGTAGAGGTCGCACGGCTTCCACACACCTTACGATAATCGGACGTTTGCGGGATTTCCCACGATTATTGTACGATATTCGTAAGGTGTGTGGGGACCTTAAGGCATAGATTACATAGAGTGATAGACAAATAAGGAATGATTTGATAGGCCAACTAAGTCCTGTACTTGATAAAGTGATTGTCTTGATGCATAAACTGAGGGCCTGATAACTGAGACATTTGGAAATTACCCATCTTAAGCACCCAAAGGCTAATGTAGTATTAGGTCCCATATCTGTGCATCTGATGGATCTTACTAAGTCCAACACAAAAAGAGCACTTAACCCTTGCAGCGTGTGTGTGGGGGAGGGGGGGGGGCGGAGAGCCCTCCTTGAAACATGTCTGTAGATATCTGTGCTATAGATGCATGATTTCATAATATACAACGTGTTTATCCACTCTTTTCATAGGTGTGAAAATAAACGTTGTCCTCCTTTTCCCCAAACCGGCTCCATCTTTTCTCTTTGAAGTGATGGGTGAAATGGAAAGTCTTAGTGAATTACACATAGCTGTGCATGGATGTTCAGACAAAGAAACTTGAATGTGTTTTCATGGTGGCAGCAATCGTAAATCAATGCATTGGCTATTAGAACTCTGCATTGCTTTTTGGCAGACTTTCCATGCTTTGATCTTAAGCCTATTACTTTTTAACCTAAGCTACTTTACTGGCTAAACAACTTACCATACCTGATGATCTGTTCATTACTTCCAGCAGATCCAATGAGATTAATGTTTGCTGGTGAAAGAAACGACTAATTGTCATAGTTTTAATCTTCTTAAAAGGAAAGTGGATGGATTTTTTGTCATCAGCTAGTGAGTACTTATTTGAATTAATTCTTCTTTTAATATGTAGTAGCTCCAAAATATTATTCAGTGCTTTTTACAGAGTTCTTTAAAATAGTCCCTGTTCCTTGAAGATTATCTCCTGAGTGTCTATCATATGGTAATGGACTCAGCTACATCTATTGTGAAGTTAATCCCATTGTTAACACAATCAGACACATTGACAAATAGACTTCCATTTAACTTATTAGTCTGTTACTCAAGTCTAAGTCCAGAGTCTGGTCCAGGACAGGATACTGGGGTATAGGAAAACACAGTCTCAGCTCCCTATGTATCCCCACATAATTGGGAAATAGGTCTCTGGGGTCCTCTTGATCCATGGAGCGCAAACAAAGGGTCCCACACTGCCCAAAGCACCATGGCAAGCCCCTGTCCCAATCACTAGAGCTCCCTCCACAGCCAATGCCCATAGTGAGTGGGAAGGAGGCAGGCCTGCAGTCACCTCCAAAAAGCAGATTAATGGAGGCTTCCGTCACATGCAGCAGTGAGTCATGGTGAAGTTATGATTTTTACTCTCCATCCCTTGCCACGCATGCATACTTGCCCGCTTTCCTGGCCATGGCCTACATTGTTTATATCTTCTGCCGATAGTCTTCTTTGTGCTGGCTGCACCTAAACAGTAGCTCTTAATGTGTCCCGAGGCTGGAGATGCTCAGGAGATGACCCCATACAAGTCTGTGTGAAGCTACTGTGCAGGCACAGCCAGTGCACAGAAGAATTTTGGAAGAGGGTGTAATCAAACAGCTGAGGCCACAGGCGCTGGCTCGAGGTAAGTATGCATGTGGGACAGCACGGGGGCTTAGTGGTTAGCACTTCTGCTTTGCAGCACTAAGGGTCCCTGGCTCAAATCCTGGTCAGGACACTATCTACTCTCCCTATGTTCTCCCTGTGCTTGCGTGTGTTTCCTCTGGGCACTCTGGTTTCCTCCCACATGCCAAAGACATGCTTGAAGGTTAATTGGCTCCTGTATGCGTGTGCAATAGAACCTTAGAGGGTAAAGCTGGACATACACCTATAGATTATCTGCAGATTTTCTATGGTCAGATGGAAAAAGTGCAACAGATTCCTCCATCTACGCTAAACTGTGTGGATGAAGGAATATTTCACTGGGCCAAGGTTCAGTAATGTGCTAGAGGGCCCTGCTGACTGTCAAAATACCTGAACAATCTGATTGTATGCAGGCATTGTTCAGGTGTTTTGAGATCCAGCGGGACCGACTAGCAAGATACTGAAGCTTGGCCCAGTGGAAGATTCCCCCCTTCCACACAGTTTAGCGTAGATGGAGGAATCTGTTGCACTTTTTCCATCTGACCATAAAACATCTGCAGATAATCTATAGGTGTATGGCCAGCTTTAGCTCCTCAAGGGCAGGGACTGATGTGAATGTTCTGTATATAAAGTGCTGCATAAATTGTTAGTGCTATATAAATACCTGTAATAAATAAATAAATATCAGGAGGGGGAAGGAGGGTAAAAGTCGAAGATCATTTGTTTTAGGGCATGTTCACACCACGTGCATGTTCACCGCCCACATTACACTCGACCTAATACCATCTGTTGTGGTGCAGTTGAAAAAAATTGTGTACCACAAGGCATGAGATTGTGGTACTGCATTGCAGTGCAGTCAAGTGCATTGTGGGCGGGAAGTGCATTTGGGGTGCCATTCAAATTAATGTTAATGCAGCACATCTCTGCACTGTTAATGCACGGTAGGTGTGTTATGCAGTGGTGTGCGTTCAGGGTTGGATTAAGCTAGGGGCTACTGGAGCTGCAGCTCCAGGCCCGGCCCTAAAAATAGGCCTGGCCGGCCCAGACTGCCTCGGTATGCCCGATGGCAATCTGAACAATCAGGCAGAGACGGCCCTCTATTCAAGCATATTTGGTGGCCACCTAATTAGAGAGCCGCACTGGACTGATAGTGCTGATGTGATGGGGTGCGCAGCCACAGCAGAAAGGTCAGTGTCACTATATAATATATTATACTTGGTGTTCAGTGTGTGCAGAAATAAATTCCCAGCACAATTTATTTCTGCAACTACTGAGCACCAATGCTGGGGATTTTTTCCTGCTCCCATTAAATACCAGTGCTGCCAGCAATAAGTAATTGTATTTAGTGTGAGCAGGAATAAATCCCTAGCATTGGTGTTCAATAGGTGTAGCATTAACCCTTTCCCTGCCACCGATGTATGTCATATGTCGTTGGCAGCGAGCCCCTTTAAACAGACTCCCGGCAGCTTTGGAGGGTTTGCATGCACTTTAAAGGAGAACTATGTGGTTAAGGCTTTTCCCCATAGTTCTCCTTTAGGGTAACGGGAGGACACAAACTAGCATCCTCCCGTCACCCTCAGCTCAGTATACCGCAAGCTACAGCTCGCGGTATACTGAGGTGCCACAGCTGAAACGGATCCCGACAATTATGTCTGGATCAGCCCAGCTGGGTGAGTGACAGCTGGCATTGCCTATCTAGAGGCAGAGCTAGCTTTACCCGCCCCCTCCCCCGTCCGTTCCGCCAGTCAGCGCTGGCGGATCGGAGCGGGGAGGGGGGAAACCAGCCCCTCCCCTGTCATGGCACAGAGCCGTGACAGGATCGAGAGGTGAGCGAACGCCGGTATGTGTTCGCTCACTTCCCGATCTACTGAGCCGACCTGTGACAGTCTCATTGTCACAGGTCGGCTAGAACTATGAGGTGAGTGAAAAGCACTCCCCTCATAGTTCTCCTTTAAGGAAATCTTTCATGTGAGACCTGTCAATGATGAGCTTTACGTCTGAAAGTATGATTATGCCTGACTGTCATGCTGACCTTCTTCAGTATTTTGAGTCATTCACCCACAACAAGAATGCAGATAAGAGTTTCCAACTTCAGGTCTGCACATTTGTGATGGGTCAAATTATTGAAACCATTGGATCAGCATTGCCACCAGGCAGTCGAGCTCCAAAACTGGATTCACTATAATGAAGAATATAAAGAACAATCAGGGCTCTTGGTGCACAAGTGATACCTTTGGGCTTTGGTATGACCTTTTGGAAGCAGGAGAGGATGTTGTCCCTTGAGTTGCGACTCAATTAATATACTGCTGCAGCCAAAATATATAAATGCTAATAAGGATTGTTTTTCTTTAGGGCACCAAAAGATGCAGCTCATCATCCATATTAAACCTACCTGTGCCCATTATATGGGATCGCAGAGAATGGGGACTCATTATATTCTATGTAAATGTGATTGCCACTTTATTACACCCTATATAAGGTTTATGTACATTCATTGTCAGTCTCAGACTTTATAGCCATATAAAGATGTAAATGAAATGTAAGAAGCTGCTGATTTGTATGAATTCTAACAGATGTGTCCTTGCAAACGAAGACCTGTGCTGTGGTTTCCAGTAATGTCTGTGTTTAGACTATGGAAGTGACTCACCGGCATCATTTTTGTAGTGACATTATCGAGCGGTTCCGCAGCTGTAAAGCATCCCAGGTACAATGAATAGATGCAATTTGCAGACAGCAATGGCATATGGTAGGAGAGGATTGCGCTAATTGCTATTGGCCATGGAAATGTCAACAAGAACAACCTGTTTCAGTACATAGATGCTCCCATTTGCTGTTCTCTATGAGACATATAGAGGGATGTATAACTGAGCTATTCCTGGCAAAATTGTTGCATTGCAGTGTATGCATAGCCAAAACTTTGTTTTAGTTTTATATAGAGTAGGGAAGAATTAAAAGTCCCGGCAGCTTATTTTTTCTGTCTGTGTCCGGTTGCAGAAAGTTCCCTTTACTTCCTGTCCTGGATATACAACAGGAACGGGTGTCCACATTTACTTTCACTTCTTGTAATGGTGACAACTGGAAAGGCCCATTCACATGTTTCAGTTGCAGTTCATTATGGTAATGTGTGTGTTACCACAGTGCACATTAAAGCAGAACTCCAGGTAAAATTAATATTAACCATTGCAGAGGGGTTACCCCTCGCAATGCAAGGGTTAGTTGCTCGTTTTCATCTGGGGACTGAAATAAAAAAGTTATACTCACCCTAAGCTCGGAGCTCACCAGCTGTGACAGTGCTCTCTCCAGCTTGACTCCTTATCCGATGCACCAATGGAATGTCCCTCGGCGTCCTCATGTCCTATACGCTGTGTATAGAGTGTGATAATTTACGGTACCTAAGACCACTGCAGTGGAGGGGGAAGAGGCTCCAGGGACCAGTCTTAAGGTGCCCATACATTGCACGATTCTCGTACGAGAATCGCGGGAAATCCAGCGACCGTACGATAATCGTGCAGTGTATGGAAGGCGTGCAACCGTTTCTACTGTACGGTTGCACGTCTTCCGTCGAACAAGCAGGCTGGAAAACCCGCCGGGAATCGTACGAGTTAGTGGCCTGCTTGTTCGACAACTGCCAAACTGGCCGGTGTGCGCACACTACCTGTTTACAGTCATCTGAAGCCTGCCTCTCATTGCAGTCATCGCAAGCCCGCCCCTCCCCTGAGACTGCCGCAGCCGGGATGGATCCCGACATTACTGTCAAGATCCACCCAGCTGCGTGAGTGACAGCTGGCTCTGCCTATCTACAGGCAGAGCCAGCTGTGCCCGCCCCCTCCCCATCCATTCCTCCAGTCAGTGCTGGAGGATCGGGAAGGGGAGGGGGAAATCCATGCTGGGGGCTGTGACTGACAGTCACCCCTATCTGCAGGGAGATGATCGAGAAGTTAGCAAGCGACGCCATGTGTTCGCTCACTTCCCGATCTATTGAGCCGACGTGCAACAATTTTCGAAAGACAGGCTTTATTTGACATTCAAAGAGGTAAAATTAAACACCTGTCTGTGCTATTCTTTCTACAATATGTATGTTTGATTTCCTGGAATTCGATAAATGTACATGTACAATATAATTATATTTCTGTAGGGGGATATTAGAAGTCCCCATCAGAGACAGACTGTGAAAGCCTGGAGTGACTTAAAGGAGAATTCTGGTCAAAATGAAATGTAAATGTTGTGGCAATGACACACCTGTTACTTGTGGCGAAGTGTAAATGTTATGTCATGACACATCTGTAAGCTTGAAGGTGTTAGAGACCAAAAGAAACCAGACATAAACTTAAAGTGCAGGTTTAACAAAATAAAAGGAGTTTATTGAAAACTACAGTAAACATAAATGACAAAAAACAATAGAGAAAGTCCATCACATCATCAGTGCAAAGCCAGGGGTCAGATGCCGAAGTGGGTAGTCAGCTAAACCAGGTAAGGGAACACTGAGAGCAGGATGATCGGAAACAAAACCAGAGTCAGGAACCAGGAGATCAGTCAGCCAGAGCCAGGGTCATACACGAAGAACAGGAACAACTGCAGAGCACTTGGTAGATCAGAACATGTGCAAGGGAGGACTGAATGGACAAGCTGCTGGTGAAATAGTGAGCTGATGTTTGCATCATCACTCTGAGACAATTACATAGTTACATAGTATTTGGGGTTGAATAAAGACATACGTCCATCAAGTCCAACCCATATAGGGCAGGGATTTGTAAGGAGTTTTGTTTATAGTTGCAAAATTATGTTAATGTGTTTGATCATAAGAGGGCGGCAACGAGGACCAACAGTATCAAAAACACTGCACAAGCCATGCTGCAAGCAACTGGACAAGGAAGGATAAGAAATTCTGACAGAAGGGCCCTGCACCTGATTTTCTTGCACTATGTGATATAGGCTGTAATAAATATGCATCTTTGTTTGGCTTGGCATGCTTGCATTAGTGGCAAATGAAGCCCTCAGAACACGCTACTGGAGATCCTGGGAGCCCAGCTGCAACCTTCCTGCTTCTGTGGAAAGTGCTATTGCGTTGCCTTAATTTGTCTCTGAGTAAGGTGAGACGCTGCAGCAGGACCCCATCTACCAGACATTTATGAACACAGCCAACAAACTCGCAGACTCCAGGATTTACATCCAAGGGTGAGTGGGGATGATGTGCTTGGCCGGGAACTTTCATTACTCGAAATGGAGCAATATTTGGGCCTGGTGACTTGTTTCTGGCAGCTCTTCACTAAACGAGGGGGGCCTCAAATGGGGGGTGCCCAGAATGAGAAATCCATGTGAATGAGGACTAAAAAAGAGCACCAAGTAATTGTCTCAAGAGTCCAAATAAACTTTTATTGGCTTCACAAATGACAACAAAAAGATATGCACAGCCGACGTGCCTCAGGGATCAGTTATCCCCCTTCATCAGGTCTTAAAATATGGACAACAGGACACTGATAGACTCTAAAATACAGCCCCTGCAGACATTCCTATTTTTATTAGGATGTTTACCAGCAGTTCATCTTGACATGTACAAATGCTGAACTGACATATAGCACTGTCTGTAGGGATTGTAAGTTTGGAGTCCATCAGTTTCCTATTTTCCATTGTTTAAGCCCTGTTGAAGGAATATTGCTGACCACTGAAACGCATTGAATGTGCATATCTTCTGGTTGCCATTTGTGAAGCCAGTAAAGGTTGGACTCTTGAGATGATTACCTGGAGCTCTTTTTTTAGTTTTCATTCCAGCATTTACATGGCTGTGTCTTGTCCAAGCCAGCATCTTAGTCCAGAAAGTACATGCTGACCTTAGGTAGAACCTAAACAAGGATGTCGCCATCTTTCTGGAGAGAAAAGCAGATGAAGGCATTGATGAGAGGTGGGTGGGGAGGTATTGTGTCCTCTTCAAGAGTTATAATATGAAACATAAAGCTTGTGTAAGTGTTACACACAGGCATTACTCAGCCTGCATAAACTTAACATGAAACCATACTTGAATCTGATGGCAGGTTCACTTTAAACCGTTTTTAGGTAGTTGGAGAACGTTTTTAACTTTGGAAGATATTGGTAATAAACAGTATAGTTCCCTGACAAATAAAAGCTGTATTTAGAGAAACTCTGAGTCAGTGTTAATGTTTTTCCTGAGGAATGTGTTTTCTTCTGAATGTCATAAATCCCAAGGACTAAGATGTGTTGGCCTCATATAACACTTCTCACATAAGCAATCCAAACAGAGGTGAGCCCGCAGATGGGATGCCGTCTATACGTCAAGCATGTTTCGGTGGTAAATGTGAGTCTTCACTGTTAATCCAGCTGACTGTGATGCCTAATGAAGCATATGCTTAGTTTTTCCTTCCATGTGCTTCCCCTATGAGCTAAACTGTATCTCAGCTGTGCTTTGGAAATGGCTGGACAGCAATCACAGATCATCGGTCTGTTGTAGGTCATGTTACTAATACATGAAATGTAGCAGGAATCAGGGGATACACTTAGTGAGGGAAGAGCGAGTTAAATTGGAATGCCAGGTTGAAATTAAACCTGGAGTTCTGCTTTAGAGCCGGTTCACACCACAAAGAATGTGTTCCAGAGCATGCTGCATGCACTATTTTTGCAGATCACACTGGACCAGAACGCAGGCACTAATGTGCCGTGTGTTCAGGTGACGCTGATCGCACTGCGGGTGGAGGGCATGGCTACGGTGTCAATTACTTCAATGCACCGCCACGGCCCCTCCCGCCCCTGAATGCAGGGAGCCGGCTGGTTTGCGTTCCACTCTGGAACGCATTCTTTGTTGTATGAGCCGGCCGTTAGGCCTCATGCACATAGCCATTCAGGGCTGCACAATATAAAATTCATATTCTCCAGCCTGGGAGCCACAGGTGCTGCATACAGCCTCCCATAGAATTCAAAGCCTGTGCTTGGCTGTAGACATGTATACATACATCTTTATGCATGCACATGTTATACAAGTACCTCCATATACCTGCCTACATCTGCATACTGCCATTGATTACTGTGAGTGGCTGTACGCAGCACCTTTGGCTCCCGGGATGGTGAAATATGCCAGAGTTTATATGTTGTACGGCTTCAGCCACCCGTGAGCATGAGACCTTAAAGGAGTCTAAAGTCTGGCACCATTCAGTCTCTGAACAGATAACAGCCTGCTGTTTGTTTACATTAGAAGGCAGAATGCAGGTTACCATATCCCTGTATTCGGAGGAAGCATGGGTAAGCTACCATTTCAGTCATTCTGATTTGACTTTGACAAAACTTAACTGTCTGCCTGGAGTTAAGCGTTATATCAAAGATTTCAGTAGGAAAATAGAAACCTCATCAAGGAAAATAATACTCACTTAACGTGACCCTGTATATCACCATGCTGGGCAATGCAACAGGTTCACGTTCCTGTAGGGACCCTAAGGAGCTCAGCCACCAGGCCACCGGGAGACTCCTATGTAAGTTTTGACTTGATGAGCAAGATGAAATGTACACAGGGCTGTCTACACTTCCTTCTCTACCACATGACAGTGGTCAGGCCCAAGGGTTGACTGCTCAGGCACCAGACGCTTTATTCTCGGGAACAGAAAGAGCATCATGAGTTCTCATACCTAGAATTTGCAGGTATTTTTTTTCGGCTATGGTAGGGGATCAGGGCAGTGGGGTAATGCGGATATGTTAAGTGATTGTTCCTAAGGGTCTCTCCAGTAATGGGAACCTTTTACTTTTCTCAGTATTCAAAATCAAAGGTGCAGTCTTTTGTCCTGGTACTCATCAGGTGGCATCCGTTTCCAATACCCACCTGCACAACTATTGCCTATCATAAAACTGCTTCATAGTTCCAAGGGTATGTGTAGTTTTCATGGTTGCTTTGCTCATTGAAGTCATACATGGGCTGGTATCTAAATCATGAAGTAGATGTCTGAATAAGATAACATGGCTCCATATTGCAAGGAGACATGGAAGCAGCAGACAATGGAGTAAAGCTGGTCATACACTGGTAGACTTTGGCCCAAAAGTTCATATGAAAAATCTCGTCAGAGCATCTGATAATGTCATCAGAGACTTGTAGAATGTCCATCAAAATTTAGTTTGATTTTAACTAGGGATGCATCGATACCGGTTTTTCGGTATTGAGTACGAGTACCGATATTTTCTTTCCGGTACTCGCCAATACCGAAGTCCCATTAAGGAAGCCAGGCGGCGTGTAATGACTTGCCACCTGGCTTCCTGATTAGCGGGGAAGTCTTCTCCATGCTTCTCGTCACTAGGTGACGAGAAAGCATGGAGCCGGCTTTCTGGCCAATCAGGAAGCAGTGTGCCGTGTCCTGGCGCGGTGCCCAGCTTCCTGCTTGACCGGGAAGCCGGCTCCATGCTCTCTCGTCATGAGGTGACCAACCAGGAAGCCAGGCAGCGAGTCATTACACACTCCATGCGTGAAGTATTAGTGGCAGTGGAGCGCTCCTTTAGCCAATAATCAGACCTGAATACAGAATAACAGGTCTGTATGTTGGCAGAACTTTACCGCAATGTAAGGTTCTGTGCTCATCCATGACATTTACATACCTCCCACTGTCTTTTATTATCCAAGCTTGTTAGTTTTCCTCACTAAACGAT
Source organism: Nanorana parkeri (assembly GCF_000935625.1). Classification (NCBI taxonomy): domain Eukaryota; kingdom Metazoa; phylum Chordata; class Amphibia; order Anura; family Dicroglossidae; genus Nanorana; species Nanorana parkeri. Next base: position 1,473,335 of record NW_017306555.1, read on the forward strand.
GACTAACGTCGTGACCAATATTTTACAGCTATCTAAACACTCGTTTTGCGGAGTTTAGAAACACATCAAAACTGTTTGTGACTTCCGCTGCAGAAAGTACCTGGCTGCACCTCTCTGGAGGGATTTTTACTATAATGGTAAACGTTCTAATTTATTGTTTTTAGAAATCGTTTCTCTAAGCATTCAAATTCCAGAGGATAACAAAGTCAGACATTTCTCTTAGAATATTGACCTGTCTGGTTCCTTGTATAGTTATTACCTCTCTTGGCAAGAGTTCTGGAAAAAAAACAAGTGATATATCTACTAAGATGAACCATACATTTTTCTAATAGACTAAAACATTTGCCGAAAGGTTAAAGAAGAACTCCGGGCAAAAATGTTCTTAATCCTTGCAGTGGGGCTACCCCCGTCCTGCAAGGGAGAAGTGCTTGTTTTTGTCCAGGTGCTTAAAAAAAAAGTTATACTCGCCTGATCTTCGGAGCTGGCTTGCTCTCAGACCGGTCTGTGCAGGCGCTCTTCCCCTTCCTTGCAGTGGTCTAAGGATCCTTGAGTTATCACATTCTATTCACTGTACCATTTATTTAATACGGAGTACAAGTACCGATACTTTTCCTCTGGTACTCCCCGATACCAATTACCGTTACCTTCTTTTTAGTGTAATGTGACAGTTTTTCTAAAACAATACAGACTAATGATTTTAGGACAGTGTGGAGTGTCAGGGCCCAGACCCAGCTGCAGCCGCAGTGACCCTGGTAGTTCTGCCACTGACTCCAAACTGTAGAGGGACTACAAATCTCAGCAATACATTATACAGCAATGCAGAATTCCACCAGCTATAGAGGACTACAAAGCCCACCAATACATTATACAGCAATGCAGAATGGCACCAGCTATAGAGGGCTACAAATCTCAGCAATACATTATACAGCAATGCAGAATGGCACCGGCTATAGAGGACTACAAATCCCAGCAATACGATATAGAGCAATGCAGAATGGCACCGGCTATAGAGGGCTACAAATCCCAACAATATATTATACAGCAATGCAGAATGGCACCGGCTATAGAGGACTACAAATCCCAGCAATACATTATACAGCAATGCAGAATGGCACCGGCTATAGAGGGCTACAACTCCCAACAATACAATACAATCCAGAGGATAAGAGACCCACATTAAACCACATTAATTGGGCCAGGTGTACTTCACAAGTGCATCAACCTTGATATCAGAATGAAGCTAATTTCATTGGTGGTAAAATGTGAAAATATAAAAATATGATTATTGATATAAAACTGACAGTTTAGGAGGGGCAGAGAAGAAGGTCATAAAGCGCTTAACCCTCCTGCTCACCCTCCCTCAATCTTCCTCATTGGGCAAGGGGCCAGCTCAGTGACACCTACAAAAAGCTGCTGCAGAAGACAGCTAGCAAGCTCTTGTCGTAATGTCAAAAGAAGAAGCTCTTGTTGCAACATCAAAAGAAGACGCTCCTGCCATAACATCAAAAGAAGAGGCTTGTGTACCATCAAGAAGAGTTGCTTTTTAACATTAAGAAGGATCTATCTTCTGTTTCATTATCCGGACTCTTCTTGAACTAACCAAAACCAGAACTTGTTAAGTATTCTCAATTGTATTCTATTTTTATTTTTACTAGTGTTATATCTCTGTCTCTATTTTGTAACATCTTTTTTCTGTATATTTTTCCTGCACCGTTTTATGTTATTAAAAATGATCTTATAAAATTGATAAGCTTTTTTTTTAAATTAAGTTGAAAAAATAGACAAAAATAGATGGAAAAAATATTTGTCCATATTTATTTATTACAGAGAAAGGACAGAGTATGTTTACTATAAGCACAATCATGAATGAACAGGAGGGGATATAGATCACTCCCATTCATTCATAATTGAGGATATAGTTAACATACTATGTCCTCAATTATCTACAAGCACTCAGCGATCACAGATCGCTGAGTGTTTGTACCGCTCTCCTCTCTGACACGCTGTCACATGAGACTGAGCAAGTGGTGCAGGGAGGAGAGCTCAGCCTCCTGTGATAGCGCGGGCTGTCTCTGCCCACACACCTCTCTTCCAGTGTTTTATCACAGATTGTGACTGCGTTGGAATGTGTGACCGGTCACATGGTCACACATTCTAACGTAGTCACAACCATTTTTTTTCCGGGGTAAAAATGTGTGACCGGCAAAAGGTGTGGAATTCAAAGCTTTCTCCGCTGTTCCCAGGCTGATCGGCATTGCAGATGGTATGTTTAGGAGAACCGATCTGCCTGGGAACAACTGATCGGTCCTGAAATCTCACTTCTATCTGACTTTGTGAGTGCAATACAAAGTCGGATAGAAGTGAGATTTCCGGACTGATCAGCTGTTCCAGGGCACATCCTGCACATTCTCCTGCCCAGGAACAGCGGAGAAAGCTTTGAATTCTACACCTTTTGCTGGTCTGATACCCCGGAAAAAATAAGCGTGGCTACGTTAGAATGTGTGACCACGTGACTGGTCACACATTCTACCGCCGAAAAAATGGGCATGATTACATTAGAAAGTGTGATGACGTAAGCGGTCACACATTCTAACGCAGTCACAATCTGCGATAGAACACCGGACTGTAATAGGGGGCTGAGCGGTGTGGGGATGAGAGACGCTGGCTGCTCACTGCGCTCGGCCTCTTACTCTCTCTGTTTCTTTTACACACTATCGAGTGTGCTCCCAATGAGGGCACACTGTCATGACTTGCATGGCCACAAGGCAGTTGTAATCCTTCTCATTCTTACATTTCAATTTGGTTAATGTATCTTGTCAGAAAAAGTACACAGGGATTTTAGGTGAAAGTATAAGAGTATGAACATGACAATAAGAATTGTGCCGTCTCTTTGTTCGTCACACTTAAAACCACACTAGGCAAAATAAAAATGAATTTCCCCCTCCACGGCAGCACATGTTCACCTTTCCTTTGTTTCCTCGGCCGCTCTGTTGAGCCACCAGGAAAAAAGGAAATTTCTGGTACTTCCAAGTATAGGAGAGCATGTGAATGACTTCATGTGATAGTGCTAGTGGTCCATAAACATGAAATGACAGTGATCTCTGGCCAGTTTTCCCCAAATCTGATAAATACCCATATGCACATATGAATAGATCTTCCATGTGGTTGGACAACACTGCCTGGGGTTACTAAAGACTTATTAAAACACTGTTAACGATGAATTGGTATAAAATGCTATAGGCTCAATTCACAGATCTTTACCACCACAAAAATAACGGTTTTTAGATTAGCATGTGACTGTTATTTTCAAATCTAATTGGCCTCAGCTCAAAATACCTGTTCCTTTTTTTTAAACTAAGTATCCTTATTCCGGTGCGTTAGCTTCATTAATGGAGTCTTATATAAGGACAAGAATAAGGCTGCCTTCACACCTTTGTGTTTTGGAGTTTTGTGTTAGACGCCCATTAAAAAAAACCATTTATGTGCCTTCATTTGAATGAACAATGCCAGTGCACTAGAACAGACAAAAAAAACACATCTGCATTTAGGACTCAGCACACCACGACACAAGGTAGAGTGTTACAATGTGTTACAGTGCAAGGCAGGTGGCGTTGCCTCAGTGTGTTGGGTGCACATACTGTATGTGTGAAGAGGATCTAAAAGCCAAAACAGAAATTCTACAAGATTAGAACCTAATGAGAATTAACATTTACAGACACCTGTTATGTCCAGATCATGAAGCTGTGTCTAATGTGAGAAATGTTGAAGTAAAGCTGAAAAAAAAAGGACATATACGATGCCGCCGGTCAATAGCATTTCCATAGCAATGTTTGTTTTTCTGAGTCTGCCCTGTAACATCGTTAGAGCTGTTCAGCAAAAGCAGAAGTTACATTTACCGGATGTCCAACTCTGAACTGACAATGGTCAGAGCAGCTGTTTATCAACCAGCAGGGGGCGCCGACTACCGCCAACTGCATGAAGTCCTAATTGTCTGTAGTACACCCAGGAGGGCGACAACCATACTATACATTGAGAGCTGGGTTCATGCTATTAAAGGAGGGCTCAGAATTAGCACAACCGAACCTAGCAAGATCAATAGATATTTATTAAACTTTTACTTACACCATTATTAAAACGTGCACAAAAACATTTACAAGACAAAATGGAGTTCTTTATAAAACTTTAGCATTTCGGTTGATATACACGTTAATGGCTGTGTCCTAAGGAGCAATGCTAGGGTCCCAAAATACCTGACCCCCTCTTGGAAGGGAAGAGTGGGTTGCCTTGCTGTGTCTGTGTGTTTGTGAAGACACACACAGCATACTACACAAGGATGACTCCATAGGACTCTGCAAGGGAAGGAAGCCACCCTAAAACAGGATATCAAGGCCAGTGCTCAGGGGTACCAGGTGATTCTTTAAGAAGGTAAAACGTTTAAACATCAAGGAGCAGCATCCATTGTAAGTGATTTGATCATCATTTGAAATAGCTTAAAAACCCTTTTCCCTATAATATCACTTTAAGGAATACAGAGCTGCATTAATATGTAGCGTTTATATATGCTTGGAGATCAGCTTCAAAGTCAAAAGAATAGGGAGCCTGTGATTGCAGACCTTTTTCTGTGTTGTGGTGCATTCACATGTTGCATTCAAACTGAATGGGCCACCATAACGCAATGCACATTATTGAAGGAACACCGCACGTCTATGCACATGCGATAACACACAGCAACTAGCAAAGAAGTAATTTGTTAAGTCACTGACAGGAAACATATCAGGAAAGTGAGAGAAAAGACAGAAGTCCTTATCTGCATACTTGTTCTAGGTTCAGTAGGGCAGTACATGCAGGGAGTAGTCATGTAGGACGCAAAGTACCAAGCATACAGAATAGGCTTGCATGAGTTCCAGGTACCTTGCAATTGTGTAACATTCTTTCAAGGAGATAGATTGAATTCACAATCACATTAAGAGAAAAAGGAAATTTTTATTGAGGGAAGAAAGACAAAAATGTACAATTTCCAGCCAGGAATCAGGGTGTTTCCCTGATATGAAATGAGAACTGGCCGATTTATATGCTTTTTATAGCAATTCATCACTTCAGTAAAGCTCTTTATGGCACACGCAACAGTATTTGGTCAGCACTCTGCAACTATTTTATAAACAATTGTAAGAAAACGTTCACTAAGTGTATTCTTTAAACAAACATTAATTTCTCTTTCTAAGCATTGACCAGTGTAATATAAATTATTATTTGGCCTGCATCAATGAAGTTGCTGTGTTTTCCTAGTTCAGATCTGCTTAAGATGGCCATACATTGGTCACATTTTGGCCAAGTCCTGCTCACTCTGCTGGCTCTGTTGGGTTCCCCACGTTCAGCAAGAGTGAATTGGAGGAGCCAGTTCGAAAAATCTCAGCCGAGCATTGACTGCAGCCAATTAGCCAAGGATGCAGGAAATGTTCTGTAGTCCTGTCCTAGAGTGATAACTTTACTCCTACATAGATACAGCAACAGTACAGTAAGTGAGCGTTGTATTCCTTGGACAGAAAGTCTTACTAGCTGGATCACCTGGTAGAAACATAGGAAGAAAAAGCCTGGAGGAAGAAATGTGATGCAGCCACCACATCTAAGGGGCTAGTAAGCTGTTCTATATTACATTTTCTCCTTGGTTTTAGATGTAAGTGACACTAAACTCAGGAGTTAAATCTTACAAATCTTAATATAACCTATTAACAAAAATGTATCTTTGTGTATCTTTCAGCTGTAGATCCTCAAATCATCTCTGAATTCTGAAGCTGTCCTTCCTTCTGGAGGGTTGCTACTTTTGTTCCTTATTGTTCCTGTATGTTGTAAAGCAGCCACCGCTCCAAGCTCACTCCTGTGATAGCCTATAATTTCAATACAAATTAGTAGGGCTGTGCAAATTAACGATTAATTTCTCGATTAATCGTTAATCTTTTTGATCGATTAAAATTTTTAAAAAACTTTCCACACGAGCGCCAGCCAAGGCATTGGCCTATACACATACAGCACAACAATGAAGTAATAAAATGAACTAGGATCACACTAATCCAGCACGTTATTATTCTGAGTTGCACCACTCAAGCGGCGGCCATATTGAGTAGGGCACGTGAGATTAATAACGTGCTGGATTAGTGTGATCCTAGTTCATTTTATTACTTCATTGCTGTGCTGTATGTGTATAGGCCAATGTAGTTGGATCTGTATGTGCGTTATAATTAATCGAAATTAATTGATTAATCGATTAAAAAGAATTTCGATTAATCGAACACAAAAATTTTAATCAGTAACAGCCCTACAAATTAGTATACTAAACATGAGATTGTAGTCCATCAGGGTTGTGAGCTTGGAGCTGTGGATACTTTACAACACACAAAGGGACCATGGGGGAAAAAAGTAGCCACCCTCCAGGTGGGACAAGGAAGGACAGTGTCAGCACCAATTCAGAGATGATTTGAGGATCTACAGCCGAGTGATGCAGAAATAAGATACATTTATGTTAATAGTTCAGGTACTTGAATGTATTTTTAAGATTTAACTCCGGAGTTTAGTGTCTCTTAAATGTAGACCTGATCCAGTAATCTACTGTATGTGTGTATTACATTTTCACTTTCATTTTCTAAAGCAAGTCTCAATAACCACATCATATGATGGAAATGTGGACAAATACACATTTCATTGACAATACAATGAAATGTCTTCTGCTGCATGGGAGAAGTCAGCTAACATCCTCATCAGATGCGACTACCGATCCAAAACCTATTTGGCTGTAAACTGGCATCCAGCTTAAATAACTTGTTCATTTACTGGAACCCGCTGACATGAATACATCATGATGCAAGTAAATTATAGTCACCCTGACCTGCGTAATCATTCTGGCAATGTATATGTAGTAGGGATGTTCAGATACCAAGTACCCTACTTGGCACAAGTACAAGTACATGTAGAGATACTTTTCCAGATTTTCTCCTTGGTTTTAGATGTAAGTGACACTAAACTCAGGAGTTAAATCTTACAAATCTTAATATAACCTATTAACAAAAATGTATCTTTGTGTATCTTTCAGCTGTAGATCCTCAAATCATCTCTGAATTCTGAAGCTGTCCTTCCTTCTGGAGGGTTGCTACTTTTGTTCCTTATTGTTCCTGTATGTTGTAAAGCAGCCACCGCTCCAAGCTCACTCCTGTGATAGCCTATAATTTCAATACAAATTAGTAGGGCTGTGCAAATTAACGATTAATTTCTCGATTAATCGTTAATCTTTTTGATCGATTAAAATTTTTAAAAAACTTTCCACACGAGCGCCAGCCAAGGCATTGGCCTATACACATACAGCACAACAATGAAGTAATAAAATGAACTAGGATCACACTAATCCAGCACGTTATTATTCTGAGTTGCACCACTCAAGCGGCGGCCATATTGAGTAGGGCACGTGAGATTAATAACGTGCTGGATTAGTGTGATCCTAGTTCATTTTATTACTTCATTGCTGTGCTGTATGTGTATAGGCCAATGTAGTTGGATCTGTATGTGCGTTATAATTAATCGAAATTAATTGATTAATCGATTAAAAAGAATTTCGATTAATCGAACACAAAAATTTTAATCAGTAACAGCCCTACAAATTAGTATACTAAACATGAGATTGTAGTCCATCAGGGTTGTGAGCTTGGAGCTGTGGATACTTTACAACACACAAAGGGACCATGGGGGAAAAAAGTAGCCACCCTCCAGGTGGGACAAGGAAGGACAGTGTCAGCACCAATTCAGAGATGATTTGAGGATCTACAGCCGAGTGATGCAGAAATAAGATACATTTATGTTAATAGTTCAGGTACTTGAATGTATTTTTAAGATTTAACTCCGGAGTTTAGTGTCTCTTAAATGTAGACCTGATCCAGTAATCTACTGTATGTGTGTATTACATTTTCACTTTCATTTTCTAAAGCAAGTCTCAATAACCACATCATATGATGGAAATGTGGACAAATACACATTTCATTGACAATACAATGAAATGTCTTCTGCTGCATGGGAGAAGTCAGCTAACATCCTCATCAGATGCGACTACCGATCCAAAACCTATTTGGCTGTAAACTGGCATCCAGCTTAAATAACTTGTTCATTTACTGGAACCCGCTGACATGAATACATCATGATGCAAGTAAATTATAGTCACCCTGACCTGCGTAATCATTCTGGCAATGTATATGTAGTAGGGATGTTCAGATACCAAGTACCCTACTTGGCACAAGTACAAGTACATGTAGAGATACTTTTCCAGCTCCAAGACTAGACTAGAGAAAAACTCAAAAGTTAGGAGGCAGCTGTCATTTGAAAGGTGCATACGCAGCTCCTAGGATTTGAGCATCCCTGTTTTAATGTATGAGGTTTTTTTAAATAAATATATACAGTGTATAGGAGATCCACCGATACCATTTTTTCAAGTACAAGTACTGATACTTGTCCAAGTACTCACAGATCCAAGTACTGATACACTTTTGTTTATTGTCATGTGAAAGCTTTTCTAAAACAATACAAACTAATGATTTCAGGACAGGGGTGGAGAGCCAGGACCAGGTCCCAGCTGCAACCATGTTAGTTCTAGTGAAAATGCGGAGTATCGGCAGTGGTTTCTGAATTGGTATCTGAACATCCCTAATATGTAGTTCCATGAAATGTAAATGACAGCCTTCCAGTGATATCATATGATTATATTTTTATCCAATTACTTTAAAGACGTCTCACTAAAAATGTTTAATTTGTATTTCATCTGGTAGGGGACCAAGTGCATATAGTACTTGGTCCTGTGCAAATCAATCCTGCTGCTTGCAAGCAGCGATGGTCTCTGGCAGCAGGGGCTGCTGTGGAGCTGAAGACCAACACTGCCATTCATAAGAGATTACTCAGCGCTGTGACTATGAGTGACCTTTTATGAATGAATGCTCAGGGCTGTGTCATACACTGTACTGGCTCCAACAGCGCTGATTGTTCATTCCTAAAAGAGCACTCAGTGTTGTAGGGCTATGTGATCTATCTGCCGGGGCTGCTTATGAATAAATGATTTCAGTGCTGTCAGGGCCAGTATAGTGTATGAAGCTCACTCAGCGCTGCGGGACTGTGATCTATCTGCCAGGCTTTGTACTGACAAGCAACCGTGGCAGATAGATAACAGCCCCGCAGTGCTGAGTGAGCTTTTATAAATTACCAATCTGTGCTGCCTGAGCTGTGTGGTAGCGCTGCCACTGCCCTGTATGTTGATGTAAGCTCTATCACACAGCCCTGTAGCTCTGATTGTTCATTCGTTATAGTAAACAGTCATCTGACAGGGGAACAAGAGATTTGCCTCCCCGCACAGCAATGCTCATATTTTAGGCTTTAGACTGGGGTAGAGCTACAGCCATCATTAACATAAAGCGGTTCTCTTCTTTTATATCACAATGGGGCTGCCAAACCAAACGAGACCAAGTGCTGCATAAATGTGGTCCCCTGTTGGATAACATTTAAAAAAAAAATAATTTCAAGTGAAACTTCTATTTAAGAGCGTATTTGCGGTATCTTAAAAGTTCCATATAAAAAGTAGGTAATGAGTTTGAGCCCACATTTTTTTACCTGAAAGAAATTAGGACCTGTGTGTGGCTACTCCGCCTTAATATAACACAGAACTGAGCTCGGAAAAATGCTCTGCTCCCTTGTCTGTGAAAGTTCTCAGTTATGCAGGTCATGGCATAGTTAGTAGTAGTTTGTCACATTCATCTGGACTAGTTCTGCAAGGCTGAAGAGGTTTTTCCACCCATCTTCTTAGTATTGTTCACAAAAATCATGTCTTGCAGTGTAACTCACCCTAATGTAATGTTAGTCAGTGCTCTGTGACGGCCATTCGAGTTCTTCTACACCAGACTTACCAAACCATGTCTTTATGGAGCTGGCTTTGTGCACAGGGCACAGTCATGCTGGAACAGAAAAGGGTTTTCCTCACACTGTTACAACGACATTAGAAGTGCACAAACTTCTAAAATGTCTTTATATGTGTTAAAAGTACCAGGGACGTAACTAGAAATCACAGGGTCCCATAGCAAAATTTTGTATCATGCCCTGTGATTTCTAGTTACGCCCACCTGATAACCCAAACAGCCCACCTGAGAGTGACCCTGCAGAGCCCCCATAGAGTCTCTATGGGGGCTCTGCAGGGTCTCAGGAGGGCTGGTCAAACCCTCTTACCTGTCAGCCCAGATACAATGTCTGCCTCCTCCTCCATGGTCGCTGGTGGGCCCTGCCTCATCCGTCAATGGGCCCCCGCCTCCTCCATCGCTGGGCCCCACCTCCTCCTTCGCTGCCGATGCCAGGCCCAGCTTCCTCCTCCCCAGCTGCTGGCTGTCAATGACTCAGCAGCTGCTGTGAGGAGGAACTCGCCGCTGCACACATCACTGACAGGTTGTCGGTGATCTAACAGCGACACGTTCCTCCTCACAGCCGCAAGTGACAGCCAGCAGCCTGAGATGCCATAGCGACGCACGGCGGCCTGCACAGCATCAGGGGGATGTCCTGGCCGGGCCTCCCTGTGCCCGGGGCCCCATAGCGGCCGCCTTGGTTGCTATGGCGATTGTTCCGCCACTGAACAGTACCCTTCACTGGGAACACCTGACCTCAAAATTTGGAGGGATGTCTACAGACTTTTGGCCATATAGATAGGTGTGATGGTTGGTTGTCCACGATATTTTATTTATTTACAGGAAGAATGAAACTGATTTTTGAATGGTATTGGGATAATATGGTCAGTTTAGATGCTACCGTGTTTCCCCGAAAATAAGACAGTGTCTTATTTTCTTTTTTGCACGAAAAAAGACACTAGGTCTTATTTTCGGGGGATGTCTTACAGGTCTGAGCAGAGCATGTCTGATAAGGATCATCAGGAACACTGTACAGTTTTCCCAGAAATAGGCCCGTGTTTAACAAATTACATCACAATGTTTAGTAGGATTTACAATGAAGTAACGGAAAGAGCAGCTAAGCCCACTGTTCACATTCCCCCGTATGGAACATGCAGGTAATATTCTGTATAAAACTTGTCTCAACCATTTGTCACATGTAAATCTTCAAGTCTCTACTTTGAAAGTCCTGACCATATTTTTCTTCTATGAGTCTGTGAGCCTTACGGCATTGATTTACTGTACCCCAGGCAGATTTCTGAACTGTTTCTGGCACATAAACCCAAATCTATAAATACGCTCTCCAACTTAGTGAACCTAAAAATACATCAATTTTAGGAACTCTCTTGGCAGGAGAATAGAGAATTTGCAAACAAGTGAGAATCTTGTATAATGGATTCTAAAATGCAGTTGGGGTTTGATTAATAGCAGAGATGAGTGAGATGATCATTGTAGGCGCCACAACACTTTGGATTTGGTAGAACACAGATTTAAAGGGTTGCAACACCCAAAAATAATATCAACCAGCTTCTTACCCGACATCATTGAGCTACTCTGGTTTTGCTGGTGAGATTTGTGCACCCTAGTTTCTGGTTTTGCTGGTGAGATATGTGCACCCTAGTTTCTGGTTTTGCTGGTGAGATATGTGCCAGCAATATCTCACCCTAGTTTCTGGTTTTGCTGGTGAGATTTGTGCACCCTAGTTTCTGGTTTTGCTGGTGAGATTTGTGCATCCTAGTTTCTGGTTTTGCTGGTGAGATATGTGCACCCTAGTTTCTGGTTTTGCTGGTGAGATTTGTGTACCCTAGTTTCTGGTTTTGCTGGTGAGATATGTGCCCCCTAGTTTCTGGTTTTGCTGGTGAGATGTGCATCCAGGTTTCTGGTTTTGCTGGTGAGATATGTGCACCCTAGTTTCTGGTTTTGCTGGTGAGATTTGTGCACCCTAGTTTCTGTCATGCATTGTGCTACTCTCCTAAAGCTGATGGTAGCTCCTTTGTACATAACATAAGGGTATAGATATAGAGGGGTAATGGGAAAGACTTTATGAGCTACAAGTTAAGTTCTTCTCTGTGACATGGACTTAGCGAAATACAATATATAAAATAATCCCATGCCATCATCTCAAATAATCCATATGCATCTTCCTTCAACAAATGAGAACAACACATGTCACATCTGTAAAAAATAAATCAAAGCAACTGGACGTGCTGTATTTTTCTTGAAGACGTTTCACTGGTCATCCGACCAGGTTTCTCAATTCAGACCATTCCAATTGGTTGTCCCTTTCTCCCTGAATTGAGAAAGCTGGTCGGATGACCAGCGAAACGTCTACAAGAAAAATACAGCAAGTCCAGTTGCCTTGATTTATTTTTTACAGATATTTCATGATCTTGATGAATGAGAACCTTCACAAACACGTCACAGTTTTTCACTCTTACCACATTGACTTTACACATTGAATACATTGTATTTCATAACATCTCAGAGCCGCAAAGAATAATAATGCTGGAAGACCTCCCCTAGCCTCCCACAGGAGCAGACAGCTATATGACACTCAGCAGCTGTCACTGACTGTGGGTCCCACTCAGCGGGGTAGTATCCTCACTTGGATTGACAAACACAGCATATATTATTTGAACTGGCCTGGGGTGCAAATGCCCCACTGCCCGGTCCTAACCCTACCCTGTGGGCTGATCTATGAACTGTGTGCTGAAAGGAAAGCTTCTTGTAGACTGTAGCAACCAATAGCAATTGTTGCTTGCAACCTCAGGTAGGGGGGATAGGTCACTACCCTGACTGGGTGACTACCCCGACTCATTAATTTATCTGTGAACATCTCACCCTGAGCTATTGACCTCGCTAAATAGCAGGCTCTTTGCAACCAAGTTGCAAAGGAGATTGTGTAAAGTGTGTAAATGAGCCAAAAGCTCCACCTGCTGGCAGAAAAAAGAAGCGGCATAATATTAATAAACAACAATTTATATTTATTTATTTAGGTAACTGAATTACAAAAAAGAAACATATTCTTTATCATTTTTAGCACTGATCATAATGAATAAAAAGGTATACAAACATCACTATACAATCTGGTCTGAGTTCTGAGTTCACTTTCTGCAAAACCCTGAGTCAATGAGAAAGTGCTGAAGCTGCAGGATTAGTACAAAAGCCATTTTTTAAGAAGGTAGTCAAGTAGTATCCTCCCCTGTAGTCAAGTAGTATCCTCCCCTGTAGTCAAGTAGTATCCTCCCCTGTAGTCAAGTAGTATCCTCCCCTGTATTCAAGTATTATCCTCCTCTGTAGTCAAGTAGTATCCTCCCCTGTGTTCAAGTATTATCCCCCCCTGTATTAAAGCAGTATCCTCCCCTGTATTCAAGTAGTATCCTCCTGTGTAGTCAAGTAGTATCCTCCCCTGTATTCAAGTAGTATCCTAACCTGTATTCAAGTAGTATCCCCCCCTGTATTAAAGCAGTATCCTCCCCTGTAGTCAAGTAGAATCCTCCCCTGTATTCAAGTAGTATCCTCCCCTGTATTCAAGTAGTATCCTCCTGTGTAGTCAAGTAGTATGCTCCCCGGTATTCAAGTAGTATGCTCCCCTGTATTCATGTAGTATCTTTCCCTGTATTCAAGTAGTATCCTCCCCTGTATTCAAGTAGTATCCTCCCCTGTATTCAAGTAGTATCTTTCCCTGTATTCAAGTAGTATGCTCCTCGGTATTCAAGTAGTATCCTCCCCTGTATTCAAGTAGTATCCTCCCCTGTATTCAAGTAGTATGCTCCTGTTGTCAAGTAGTATCCTCCCCTGTATTCAAGTAGTATCCTCCTGTTGTCAAGTAGAATCCTCCCCTGTATTCATGTAGTATCCTCCCCTGTATTCAAGTAGTATCCTCCCCTGTATTCATGTAGTATAATCCCCTGTATTCATGTAGTATCCTCCCCTGTATTCAAGTAGTATCCTCCCCTGTATTTTTTCCCATGATATGCTTTTGTGCAACTGTCTGACAATGAACATTCCGGGTTGACTTTATTCATCAGAAATAACAGATGTTCTATCACAAGTATGGCTTCACCCGTTTCCTTTTGTGTTTTGATTGACATCTGAGAACTCCTTCACGTCAATATAACGTACAGTCTCATAGTCTACATGCTTTACATACCTCTCAGGAGAAGATGATGGTAAGAATAGGAATGCAACAAAAGTGAAGAAGCTGGATTAAAGGTGACGGGATTTCAATATGTCAGCAGAATAATACATCTTTCTGTGAGTGAAGATTGTCTCGGCAGTTACCAAAGCCAACGTTTATTGCTGGCGTCAGAAACATGGACATTCTTTCTGTAAGGTGGTGCAGCCTCAGAATTACAGCATTTCTTCCAAGGGTCAAATGTTTCAGGAGTGCAGCCAAGCTGTCCAAGCTTCTTTCCAAGGGAAGAGAAGTGGCGTTGCTCTGCTTGGAAGAGCCAATTAAACCCAAAGAACGGAACTCCGCTAAAAAATATTTGTTCACAAATCCCCCTTTGTTCAATAATTAAAAAAATTAGGATCCCAAAGTACTGCACCTCCGCGCTTCATCGATGCACTCCACATTCACCAATGGTCATGATCTGGTCATGATTCATGGTCATATGAAGCCCATCATGATTTAACCCACTTCCTGTAAGCCCATGGCGTAATTGGCATGCCCCCTGCAGGCCCTGCCCTGCAGAAAACAGTGAACACCAGTGTTGCATTTATAAGATCTCTCCAGAGCCACCCTGGGAACATTTGACTGTCACATTCGCATTACAAAACGGCCACTAGATGGAGCCGAGGAGAATGGGAAAGCCCTATGCTCCTCGGCTCCACCCGGTGGCCATAATGTGGTGTAATTGTAACAGTCAGATGTTCGCAGAGCGAGTAGCTCTGCAAAAGTTATACAAATACACCCTTAAATTATATGGTGCCATTCTCTGCATCATTGAAGACTGCCCACCACCACCACAAATGTATGTATACAAAAAAAAAATGCGGGGGGATGTTCCAAGTGGGCATAAGAAATGCGGGGGGATGTTCCAAGTGGGCATAAGAAATGCGGGGGGATGTTCCAAGTGGGCATAAGAAATGCGGGGGGATGTTCCAAGTGGGCATAAGAAATGCGGGGGGATGTTCCAAGTGGGCATAAGAAATGCGGGGGGATGTTCCAAGTGGGCATAAGAAATGCGGGGGGATGTTCCAAGTGGGCATAAGAAATGCGGGGGGATGTTCCAAGTGGGCATAAGAAATGCGGGGGGATGTTCCAAGTGGGCATAAGAAATGCGGGGGGATGTTCCAAGTGGGCATAAGAAATGCGGGGGGATGTTCCAAGTGGGCATAAGAAATGCGGGGGGATGTTCCAAGTGGGCATAAGAAATGCGGGGGGATGTTCCAAGTGGGCATAAGAAATGCGGGGGGATGTTCCAAGTGGGCATAAGAAATGCGGGGGGATGTTCCAAGTGGGCATAAGAAATGCGGGGGGATGTTCCAAGTGGGCATAAGAAATGCGGGGGGATGTTCCAAGTGGGCATAAGAAATGCGGGGGGATGTTCCAAGTGGGCATAAGAAATGCGGGGGGATGTTCCAAGTGGGCATAAGAAATGCGGGGGGATGTTCCAAGTGGGCATAAGAAATGCGGGGGGATGTTCCAAGTGGGCATAAGAAATGCGGGGGGATGTTCCAAGTGGGCATAAGAAATGCGGGGGGATGTTCCAAGTGGGCATAAGAAATGCGGGGGGATGTTCCAAGTGGGCATAAGAAATGCGGGGGGATGTTCCAAGTGGGCATAAGAAATGCGGGGGGATGTTCCAAGTGGGCATAAGAAATGCGGGGGGATGTTCCAAGTGGGCATAAGAAATGCGGGGGGATGTTCCAAGTGGGCATAAGAAATGCGGGGGGATGTTCCAAGTGGGCATAAGAAATGCGGGGGGATGTTCCAAGTGGGCATAAGAAATGCGGGGGGATGTTCCAAGTGGGCATAAGAAATGCGGGGGGATGTTCCAAGTGGGCATAAGAAATGCGGGGGGATGTTCCAAGTGGGCATAAGAAATGCGGGGGGATGTTCCAAGTGGGCATAAGAAATGCGGGGGGATGTTCCAAGTGGGCATAAGAAATGCGGGGGGATGTTCCAAGTGGGCATAAGAAATGCGGGGGGATGTTCCAAGTGGGCATAAGAAATGCGGGGGGATGTTCCAAGTGGGCATAAGAAATGCGGGGGGATGTTCCAAGTGGGCATAAGAAATGCGGGGGGATGTTCCAAGTGGGCATAAGAAATGCGGGGGGATGTTCCAAGTGGGCATAAGAAATGCGGGGGGATGTTCCAAGTGGGCATAAGAAATGCGGGGGGATGTTCCAAGTGGGCATAAGAAATGCGGGGGGATGTTCCAAGTGGGCATAAGAAATGCGGGGGGATGTTCCAAGTGGGGATAAGAAATGCGGGGGGGTTTTCCAAGTGGGGCTAAGAATTGCGGGGGGATGTTCCAAGTGGGGATAGTTTTAGAGGGGGTAGGGAGATATCTGCCCAACCTTGAGTTGGGCTCTAAAGGATAAGTTTACCGTTCAGACCATAATTCACGTTATAGAAGAACTCCAGGAAATGAAAAAATGAGATGAGGCTGCAAGGACTACTCTAGCAGCTCAACAGGACTGAGTATCAGGTGAGTTTCCTGACGCCAATCCATGGCAGCATACAATGGGGCGGAGCCATACCCATTGTATGCTGCCATGTATTGGCGTCAGGAAAGGAAAATTACCGATAGGTAGGTATACAATTTTCCGTAATATCTGCTTTAATCCGGACCCTGGACCAAAATGAGCCTTTTAACCCTTGCAGTGGAGGGGTTGCCCCACTGCAAGGGTTCATTTTGACATTTCCTGGAGTTCTTCTTTAAGAAATATCATCATATCGGTGATAAGGAAAGTGGAGGTCAAAAAATGTTGCATACAAGAGCCGCCTGAATCCGTCACACACACCTGAGATAGCAAAAAGAATATAAAAGAAATGCGGACTGAAAACATTTCACTCAGGATCTTCTAAAACGCCCCAAAAGTGTCACTCGTGCTTCATCACATTGCCCCAATTTCTGTATGATTTACCTGAACAGTCCATTGTAATATTCGGTGAGGACGTCCCTTGCACTGCATAGTTGTCTGTGGATCTAAGGCCAGGGATTGGACAATCAGACTGTAATGTGTGTCGCTGGTTTAAAGGAGGTTTTTCATTCAGATTATAACGTGTGTGACCAGATTCAGATTTCATCTCTCATTATACAAAGCTGTAGACTTCCTCGCTCACGTTTTGTGAAGACTATAAAAAAATAGCTCAAGAAAGACGAGAGCGTCACTGCGACTGGAAGAGTCCAATGTGCTATGTTATCTACAAAAAGATCATTTGAACAAAACAGCCGATGCGTTTCCGGGGGCCACAATACCCCCCCTTCATCAGGGCTTAACCCCTTCATGACTGAGGCCCTTTTTTCATTTTTTGCACCCATGTTATATTCCACATTTTAGGCCTGAAAATGACGTAAAACCCCCAAACATGATATATTTTCTGAATGCCAAGACCCTATAGAATAAAATGGTGGTAGTTGAAAATTTTTATGTTGCGCAATATTAGCGCAACTCCTTATTAAACCCCAAAATTTTGTGACAAATTTAATTAAATGCCCCAAAACACAACAAATTACCCATTTTTTTTATTGAATATAAAAGATGAGGTTACAACGAGTAAAACGGGAGTCTGTTTAAACAGCCCCGATGCTGGCGACGTACACTGCACGTTGTCAGTCACGAAGGGGTTAAGATAACTGTGTACCTCAGATCCTCACGGTGTTTGGTCTTGGAACAATGGTTAGAAGTTATGATGAGGGATGCACGGAGAACGTTTTTTCGGTATCGAGTACCGATATTTTTTTTGGTACCCGCCGATGCTGAACACCGATACCGGAAGTCCCATTAAGGAAGCCAAGCTGTGTGTAATGGTTCGCTGCCCCGCTTCCTGATTACCAGGGAGGCCATCTCCATGCTTCCTCGTCACCAGGTGACAAGGAAGCATGGAGCCAGCTTTCTGGCCAATCAGGAAGCGGGTAATGACTTGCCGCCAAGCTTCCTGATTGCCCAGCTTCCCGACCAATCAGGAAGCTAGGCGGTGAGTCATTACACGCTGCCCAGCTTCCTGATTGCCCAGCTTCCCGACCAATCAGGAAGCTAGGCGGTGAGTCATTACACGCTGCCCAGCTTCCTGATTGCCCAGCTTCCCGACCAATCAGGAAGCTAGGCGGTGAGTCATTACACGCTGCCCAGCTTCCTGATTGCCCAGCTTCCCGACCAATCAGGAAGCTAGGCGGTGAGTCATTACACGCTGCCCAGCTTCCTGATTGCCCAGCTTCCCGACCAATCAGGAAGCTAGGCGGTGAGTCATTACACGCTGCCCAGCTTCCTGATTGCCCAGCTTCCCGACCAATCAGGAAGCTAGGCGGTGAGTCATTACACGCTGCCCAGCTTCCTGATTGCCCAGCTTCCCGACCAATCAGGAAGCTAGGCGGTGAGTCATTACACGCTGCCCAGCTTCCTGATTGCCCAGCTTCCCGACCAATCAGGAAGCTAGGCGGTGAGTCATTACACGCTGCCCAGCTTCCTGATTGCCCAGCTTCCCGACCAATCAGGAAGCTAGGCGGTGAGTCATTACACGCTGCCCAGCTTCCTGATTGCCCAGCTTCCCGACCAATCAGGAAGCTAGGCGGTGAGTCATTACACGCTGCCCAGCTTCCTGATTGCCCAGCTTCCCGACCAATCAGGAAGCTAGGCGGTGAGTCATTACACGCTGCCCAGCTTCCTGATTGCCCAGCTTCCCGACCAATCAGGAAGCTAGGCGGTGAGTCATTACACGCTGCCCAGCTTCCTGATTGCCCAGCTTCCCGACCAATCAGGAAGCTAGGCGGTGAGTCATTACACGCTGCCCAGCTTCCTGATTGCCCAGCTTCCCGACCAATCAGGAAGCTAGGCGGTGAGTCATTACACGCTGCCCAGCTTCCTGATTGCCCAGCTTCCCGACCAATCAGGAAGCTAGGCGGTGAGTCATTACACGCTGCCCAGCTTCCTGATTGCCCAGCTTCCCGACCAATCAGGAAGCTAGGCGGTGAGTCATTACACGCTGCCCAGCTTCCTGATTGCCCAGCTTCCCGACCAATCAGGAAGCTAGGCGGTGAGTCATTACACGCTGCCCAGCTTCCTGATTGCCCAGCTTCCCGACCAATCAGGAAGCTAGGCGGTGAGTCATTACACGCTGCCCAGCTTCCTGATTGCCCAGCTTCCCGACCAATCAGGAAGCTAGGCGGTGAGTCATTACACGCTGCCCAGCTTCCTGATTGCCCAGCTTCCCGACCAATCAGGAAGCTAGGCGGTGAGTCATTACACGCTGCCCAGCTTCCTGATTGCCCAGCTTCCCGACCAATCAGGAAGCTAGGCGGTGAGTCATTACACGCTGCCCAGCTTCCTGATTGCCCAGCTTCCCGACCAATCAGGAAGCTAGGCGGTGAGTCATTACACGCTGCCCAGCTTCCTGATTGCCCAGCTTCCCGACCAATCAGGAAGCTAGGCGGTGAGTCATTACACGCTGCCCAGCTTCCTGATTGCCCAGCTTCCCGACCAATCAGGAAGCTAGGCGGTGAGTCATTACACGCTGCCCAGCTTCCTGATTGCCCAGCTTCCCGACCAATCAGGAAGCTAGGCGGTGAGTCATTACACGCTGCCCAGCTTCCTGATTGCCCAGCTTCCCGACCAATCAGGAAGCTAGGCGGTGAGTCATTACACGCTGCCCAGCTTCCTGATTGCCCAGCTTCCCGACCAATCAGGAAGCTAGGCGGTGAGTCATTACACGCTGCCCAGCTTCCTGATTGCCCAGCTTCCCGACCAATCAGGAAGCTAGGCGGTGAGTCATTACACGCTGCCCAGCTTCCTGATTGCCCAGCTTCCCGACCAATCAGGAAGCTAGGCGGTGAGTCATTACACGCTGCCCAGCTTCCTGATTGCCCAGCTTCCCGACCAATCAGGAAGCTAGGCGGTGAGTCATTACACGCTGCCCAGCTTCCTGATTGCCCAGCTTCCCGACCAATCAGGAAGCTAGGCGGTGAGTCATTACACGCTGCCCAGCTTCCTGATTGCCCAGCTTCCCGACCAATCAGGAAGCTAGGCGGTGAGTCATTACACGCTGCCCAGCTTCCTGATTGCCCAGCTTCCCGACCAATCAGGAAGCTAGGCGGTGAGTCATTACACGCTGCCCAGCTTCCTGATTGCCCAGCTTCCCGACCAATCAGGAAGCTAGGCGGTGAGTCATTACACGCTGCCCAGCTTCCTGATTGCCCAGCTTCCCGACCAATCAGGAAGCTAGGCGGTGAGTCATTACACGCTGCCCAGCTTCCTGATTGCCCAGCTTCCCGACCAATCAGGAAGCTAGGCGGTGAGTCATTACACGCTGCCCAGCTTCCTGATTGCCCAGCTTCCCGACCAATCAGGAAGCTAGGCGGTGAGTCATTACACGCTGCCCAGCTTCCTGATTGCCCAGCTTCCCGACCAATCAGGAAGCTAGGCGGTGAGTCATTACACGCTGCCCAGCTTCCTGATTGCCCAGCTTCCCGACCAATCAGGAAGCTAGGCGGTGAGTCATTACACGCTGCCCAGCTTCCTGATTGCCCAGCTTCCCGACCAATCAGGAAGCTAGGCGGTGAGTCATTACACGCTGCCCAGCTTCCTGATTGGCTGGGAAGCCGGCTCCCTGCTCCCTCATCACCAATGTTATCCTGGCCCCCAATGTACACAGGGGGACATGTTATCCTGGCCTCCAATGTACACAGGGGGACATGTTATACTGGCCACCAATGTACACAGGGGGACATGTTATCCTGGTCACCAATGTACACAGGGGTGCATGTTATCCTGGCCACCAATGTACACAGGGGGACATGTTGTCCTGGCCACCAATGTACACAGGGGGACATGTTATCCTGGCCACCAATGTACACAGGGGACATGTTATCCTGGCCACCAATGTACATGGGGAAATGTTATCCCGGCCACCAATGTACACAGGGGGAGGTGTTATCCTGGCCACCAATGTACACAGGGAAATGTTATCCCGGCCACCAATGTACACAGGGGAGGTTTTATCCTGGCCGCCAATGTACACAGGGGGACATGTTATCCTGGCCACCAATGTACACAGGGAGACGTGATACTGATCCTGGCCGCCAATGTACACAGGGGGACATGTTATCCTGGCCACCAATGTACACAGGGACATGTTATCCTGGCCGCCAATGTACACAGGGGTGCATGTTATCCAGGCCACCAATGTACACAGTGACATGTTATCCTGGCCACCAATGTACACAGGGGAGGTGTTATCCTGGCCGCCAATGTACACAGGGGAGGTGTTATCCAGGCCACCAATGTACACAGTGACATGTTATCCTGGCCACCAATGTACACAGGGTCATGTTATCCTGGCCGCCAATGTACACAGGGGTGCATGTTATCCAGGACACCAATGTACACAGGGAGACATGTTGTCCTGGCCACCAATGTACACAGGGGGACATGTTGTCCTGGCCACCAATGTACACAGGGGGACATGTTACCCTGGCCACCAATGTACACAGGGGGACATGTTACCCTGGCCTCCAATGTACACGCAGGACATGTTATCCTGGCCTCCAATGTACACGCAGGACATATTATCCTGGCCTCCAATGTACACGCAGGACATGTTACCCGGCCTGCTGGTCCTACTCACTCATCACTCCGATCCCGAGCCGCACGGGTTAATAACACAACAGCCTCAGCGCCCTACACGTGTTCTACGGTAGATGGGCGGGGCGTATGATAATTTGGGCGGGAGAACAGCTGGATGGGCGGGGCTTATGCTGTTATTAGAAGAAGTTGGTGTAGCTGGCTGCGTTGCGAGCAAGTTTGAAGGCGGAGTTTCTGGCAGGAGGGCGTGCACCCAAGGTGGCTGTTGTTCTCGCGAGCGTGCCCAGCTGCACTCCGCCTCCTCGGTCGGCGCCTCAGGGTGAGTGAGCGCTGCCAGTGAGGGGAGACGGTCAGACTACGCGGGGAGGGCGGGGAGCTCTCTGGCCTCAGCCCTGCTAGGCTCAGCGGTGTCTATCCAAGCGGGAGGCCGCGTGTGTAGCTGCTCAGGGCGTTCGCTACTGTCCGTTTTCCGATCCGGGGAGGGCCCGGTGAGTAGTGATGTCTATGGGGGGCTGTGGGTGAGGAGTACCGCCAGGGGGTCACTGTACGGAGTCCGTTATGTGTTCATCGCCTTTGTCTTTGTGTTGCATCATTTGACTTCCATGAAGCGGATCCCAACTGGAGGGTTCGCATCCCGGAGCAATGGTGGAGGGGCCTGGTTACTCCTTGGGGGGGCTATGCATGATATTGGGTCTAATGGTGGAGGGGCCTGGTTACTCCTTGGGGGGGCTATGCATGATATTGGATCTAATGGTGGAGGGGCCTGGTTACTCCTTGAGGGAGGCTATGCATTATCGTATTGGGTCTAATGGTGGAAGTGCCTGGTTACCCCTTTGAGGGGACTATGATCGTATTGGGTCTAATGGTGGGGGTGCCTGGTTACCCCTTTGAGGGGACTATGATCATATTGGGTCTAATGGTGGGGGGGCCTGGTTACCGCTTTGAGGGGGGACTATGTATGGTCATTTTGGGTCTAAAGGGCAGGTTCAGACCATTTTCCAGACCAGAAAGTTGTGTGAGCCTGCCTGCAGTTCCAGTGCATTCTAGATGAGACCAGCAGTATTTATCTGGTCTGGAACTGGCTGTGCTGGTGTGAACAGAGGCCAGAAATCGCATAGGGATACATTAGGATGCATTTTGGGTCAGGAGATGATCTGGATGTGGTGTGAATGGCTCTAATCAGGTCCCTGATGACCTCATGAGGGTTCTGTGTGTGATCATAGTGGTTCTAATGGTGGGGGGCCTAGTGAGCTGAGGAGGCTATGTATGATCATACTGAATCTAATGTGGGAATGGAGCCTGGTGACTTCCTGAGGCCTATGTATGATCATACTGAATCTAATGGGGGGAATGGAGCCTGGTGACCTCCTGAGGCCTATGTATGATCATATTGAGTCTAATGGGAGAGGAGCAGTGCATGATCTTATTGGCTCTGGGATTAGCAATGGAGAAGGAGCCTGATGAACCTTGCTGCTTTATACCTCATGTCAGATGAGTACCAGGCTACTGCTGTGTCCCTAATGACAGGAGTGCACTGGCTCTTGCTTTGTAAGGGCCTGGATAGTCGTCTACTGACTATCAGAAGTGTTTATCAGAATCTGGCATAAGTGATGGTGAGATTCAAGCTATTGCTAGTGTTCTCCTTGCTTGGGGAATGGAGCATCAAACTGACTGGTGACCTCCTAGCCTTAGATGTTGGTGTCAAGCAGGTTGGCATCTTACCGGCCTTGGGGGCTAGCCTTGTAGAGGATGAGGAAGCGTTGTGGCTCCTGAATTTGCAGCTAGGTTCACAACCAATGGGTATCTGCTAACGTGCAGCATTTTGCAATATGCATTCAGTTGGTTGCATAGTATTTGATGTTGAATAAAGACATATGTCCATCTGTGTGTGTCTACTTACCCCCTCTTAAAAAGTCAGTAGGTTAGTCTGACGGGAATGGCCTTTCCTAAACCCATGCTGATTGTCATTAACTATACCATTATCCCGAACAAATTCTACCAAATAGTCTTAATCATTCCCTCCTAAGAGTTTACAAACTACCGATGTAAGAATAACTGGTCTGTAATTCCCAGGTTGGCATCTTACCCCATTTTTGAGTATTGGAACTACCGTAGACCTCCGCCAGTCACTCGGAACTCTACCAGTCATTAGAGTTCTAAAAGAATTAGGAATAATGGACTTGTTATAACCTCGCTTAGTTCCTTAAGTATTTTGGGGTGCAGGTTATCTGGTCCCAATGCTTTATTTGCATTAAGTAGATTAGGTATTTCTGGAAAAAGCAATACCGGCGCCCCCGGTTTGCAGAGAAATCCAGCTGTAAAGTTCATTGGTACACCATAGAGGCAGCTCCCACCGGTCAACAACGACCATCGATCTGGGAAACAAAAGCAACACAGAGCGCCTCCATATTGTAAAACTTTTATTTGAGTACAACACGCAAGTGAAAATTTACTTACACGAAAGCCAATGATCATAAGCTTAAAAGGAAACTATAAAATATAAGATCTCCAGCAGGGGAAGTCTGAGGGGATCTCCGAATCAGCGTCCTCTGCTCCCGTAGGTTCTGATGAAGGGGGTGTGCCCCTGAAACGCGTAGACCTTTTTAAAAAACAATACGGGAGCAGAGGACGCTGATTCGGAGATCCCCTCAGACTTCCCCTGCTGGAGATCTTATATTTTATAGTTTCCTTTTAAGCTTATGATCATTGGCTTTCGTGTAAGTAAATTTTCACTTGCGTGTTGTACTCATCAAATAAAAGTTTTACACTATGGAGGCGCTCTGTGTTGCTTTTGTTTCCCAGATTAGGTATTTGTTGTATCCCGCTTTCCGTCAACCAATTGGCTATATTTTGTGATGAACTCTGTGTTTTATCATGGACGTCAAACCCGTTTCCCTCCTGAGTATAGTGAGGAGAAAAAAGTGTTCAGCACTTCGGCCCTCTCCTTGTCATTTGTCACCAACTTCCCGCTTTTGTCCTTTATTGGGCCTGTCTGCTCCTTTCTCCCCTTTTTACTGTTTATGTATTGGTAAAATGTTTTGGTAAAATGTTTTTGTTTGTTTTACTATCTGTGGCAATATGCTTTTCACACTATTTTTGCTGCCCGTATTACTAGTTTACATCTTTTATTACTTTCTTTGTAGTTATGGAACGCCAATGCCGTCCCCTCGATCTTATATTTTGTAAATGCCATTCGCTTTTCCTTTATGTGAAGCTTTACGTTTTTATTCAGCCATACAGGTTTTGTTTGATCTTTTACTTTTATTACCCAATGGTTCTTGTCCTACCAGCCCGCTTCCCTTATCCAATATAGAAAGTAATCTATAGAAACCAAATTACAATATCCTCAATTAACGAGTGACGATTAAATCTAGGATGGCATTTTTCCTAGTTGGGACCTCCACCATCTGGTCCATGAAATTGTCTCGCAACATGTTCAGAAATCGGCCTGCCTTTGTTGAACTTGCGGTTCCATTAGCCCAATTTATGTCTGGGTAATTGAAGTCGCCCATCACGACGACATTGCCCTCCCTCCCAGCTATTTCTATTTCCGACTGTAGCTGAGCCTCCTCCCCTATATTTGGAGGTTTATAACAAATACCCACAATTAGTTTACGACTCATCTGTTGTATCCAGTTCCAGCCATAAGGATTCCACGTCCTCCCCACTATTTGATGTGATATTGTCCCTTATGTGCATATTTAGATAATTTTTAACATAAATGCATATCCCACCTCTGTCCCTCCGGAACAGGTTGTACCCCTCTATATTGGTGGCCCAATCATGTGCTCTGTCTAGCCAGGTTTCCGCTATTCCCACTATAAGTCCTCCTCGAGCATCATAAGTTCAAGCTCTTCTAATTTATTTGCCAGACTTCTTGCGTTGGTGTACATACATTTAATTCTTATGGGACAAAGGTTTACTTGATATTGGTTGGCCAATCTTGTATATTGTCTATGGCTATAGGATTTACTATATTGACTGCTTTTGGCACTGGTGACTAGAGTGAGCCTACTAATTGCCCCTTTATTACTTCCCTCTTTATTATAAATTGTATAGCGATATGCAGGTTGTAGCACCCACACAATAGATCCTCCCCATAATCATGAATTTTGGCTACAGCAAAATACAAGGCCAAGTCTAGTATGAGCAACCCCTGAGGAATATTTCTGGTTACATAGTTTGTAAGGTTGAATAAAGACCAAGGTCCATCCAGTCCAACCTATGTATGTGAGTGTCCTTTTCTGGCTTTACAGCTTCCCATATCCCTGTAGGTTCTGCGAATGAAGAAACTCGTCCAGTAGTTTCTTGAATTTATCAATGTTATCCAGATACCACCGCCTGTGGGAGGGAATTCTAAACTTTCCCTACTCTCACAGTGAAATATCCCTTGCAAATTCTATGATTGAACCCCCCTCTCCTAACCTCTTGTGTCCCCAGGTTCTCAATACAGTTTTAGGATTAAACGGTGCCCAGTGCCAGAACCAGGGAGTCTTGCTTGCCCTAGCCTAAAGGTTGCAGGAGAACATGACTGGGGTATTACCCAAGCTTGATGACCTTGTTTTTTTCCTGGTAGGAAAGTTAGTTTCTGGGATGCATCAGAGCCTGCAGGTTAAAGGAGAACTATGAGGGGAGTGCTTTTCACTCACCTCATAGTTCTAGCCGACCTGTGAC
Source organism: Nanorana parkeri (assembly GCF_000935625.1). NCBI lineage: Eukaryota > Metazoa > Chordata > Amphibia > Anura > Dicroglossidae > Nanorana > Nanorana parkeri. The sequence goes on from NW_017306555.1 coordinate 1,499,713, forward strand.
AATGAGACTGTCACAGGTCGGCTCAGTAGATCGGGAGGTGAGCGAACACATACCGGGTTCGCTCGCCTCTCGATCCTGTCACGGCTCTCTGCCATGACTGGGAGGGGCTGGATTCCCCTCCGATCTGCCAGTGCTGACTGGCTGTCACTCACGCAGCTGGGCGGATCCCGTCATCTACGTCGGGATCCGCTGCGGCGTCTCAGTATGCTGCAAGCTGTAGCTCGCGGTATACTGAGCCTAGGGTGACGGGAGGATGTTAGTTTGTGTCCTCCCGTTACCCTAAGGAGAACTATGGGGAAAAACACTGACCCCATAGTTCTC
>NW_017306555.1:1500115-1501249 GCF_000935625.1 Nanorana parkeri
AATATTTTTCAAGAGGCTGTGGAAGTGTCCTTTGGGCTGATTGTACTGCAGTGAGAGCGTTTTAGGAATCATTTGCGGTTTGCCTTGCTTCTAAGTGTCTGAAGACCTGTACAGGTGTGGGTGCGATATCTATATCTTCAAATAAACAAAGCCCCATTTGTCCTGCATAAGAGATCTACGTACTTGCTTTGCAGAGTAATGTTCTTTCACAGGTTACGTTCTTTCACACCTACAAATGTCCGTGCAATTAATAGCTCTACTTGTTTTTCTTGTATGGTTTTTTTTTTCTCGTGCAGTTTAGTACCGGTTTTATTCCAGGAAGTTATATGCAAATACAGAAGGTATTCTAAAGCAGTCATGTGACGTCTACAATTTGTGATGTGAATACTTGCTACATAATGCTGAGTATGTCCTGATGAAATATAAATGATCTGCTTAGTCAAGCCAAATAAATATTTTGGGATAGTAGGGAAGGATTAAAACCCTTCCCAAGTTTGTACTGCTGTCGAGCTGCATTAAAGAGATTTCCTCACGGTCCTGGTGATGGGTCATCAGTCAGCATGTGTGGGAACATGTGCCACAGGGACAGACTGCAATAATAAAAAAAAACTGCTGGGGGGGGGGGGATTTTATGAAATGAGGTTACAACGAGTAAAACGATACCCAACATGCCCAGGTTACAAATTGCGTGCATCCGTATAACTGCGAAAAACCCAGTACCCCCAAAAGTCCATAGACGCTTTAAAAGCCCACACAGGTCATCAATTTAGAGATGCCCTAGAATTATTGCTCTCACTCCGACGTGCGCGGCGATAGCCAACATGTGTGGCGCATTCGCCGTTTTCATACGAAGGTGCACCCGATTAGATTTCTTTTATTTAAATTTAATTTAAAAAACTGTTGTTTTTTTTTACTTTGACTGCTATCACATACGCAATTCAACTGTTAAAACACACCAAAATCAGTATCCGTGCACAAAAAAAATATTAATAAATAACAAATATTAGCAAATTTGTAATTGCGCCTTTTTGCGAAAATGTAAAAAAATGAAGGTATGCAAAACTGTAAATCGACTTATGTAAAAAATTGTTTTGGTGTTTGTGTTGTGATAAAATGATACAGGTGTATATTGCA
>NW_017306555.1:1501583-1509048 GCF_000935625.1 Nanorana parkeri
TGGTTCAGTTAATTGTTTTTTTTTTAATTTAAAAAATAAATAAAAAATCATGCACTGCGATGCGTTCTAACAATGTGTATGTATGTGGGGGGAGGGAGGGGTTGTGCTTTTTTTTTACTTTTTTTTTTATTTTATTTTAATTTTTTTAAAGTTTATTTTTTAATTTTGTATTTTACTGTTGGAGGGGCTACGGTGAAATCTCTGGGGTCTAAACAGATCCCTGACATTTCCCTTTTGAAATAGAAAAAGAAATTGAGGACACCAAATCAATTTCTTTTTCTGCAGCCTCAGCACTCAATGAATGGGAAGCACTCAGTACAGAGGCTTCCCATTCAGAAACTGCTGATAGTAAAATATTTACTATCAAGCAGTTTATGAATGGGGAGAAGCCTCCATAGGGAGTGCTACTCCCCATTCAGAAATTCATGAATGAACAGGCTGAAAATATCAATGATATTTAACGATCCCTTGCTCGGCCACGCTACAGAGCCGCTGTCATCCAAAAACTGTCAGGATGACAGCGGCTCCGATCACTATGCCGCTCGGCCATCCTGAATTGCGGCCAGCCACCGCTTGCTCCCAGGACCCCCCCGACCCCCCCGCCGGTGATTTTATTACGAATCCCCGCTGCCACAGACCCTACAAGCAGCGGGGATCCATGGAGTCGGCGCGGGGGGCGCCCGGTATTTTTTGTTAATAGTGGTCATCAGTGGCTTGTGAGCTGCTGATGACGGCTATAAATTTCAAGGGGACAGTCTGCTGAACAGTTCTACTATCAGCTTATAGTAGAACTGTAAATGCCAGGTCCGTACGGCGTACTGAGCTGGCCAGCTGGAAGCACTTTTGTAGCTCCGTACAACGTACGTCCTTGGCAGCGAAAGGGTTAAAGGAGAACTGAAGAGTGAAAATCACTCATCCTTATAGTTCAAGCCGACGTGTGACAATTAAACTTTGGCTCAATAGATCGGGAAGTGAGCCAACACATACCGCCGCTCGCTCACTTCCCGATCATCTCACTGCAGAGTGGTGACCGCCAGTCATGGCTCCCCGCAGGGATTCCCCCCCCCTCCGATCCTCCAGCGCTGACTGGAGGAACGGATGGTGGAGTAAGCGGGTACAGCTGGCTCTGCCTCCAGATAGGCAGAGCCAGCTCTCACTTACGCAGCTGGGTGGATCTCGACAGTAATGTCAGGATCTGTCCTGGCTGTGGCGGTCTCAGTATACCACAAGCTGTAGCTCGCGGTATACTGAGCTTTGGGTCATGGGAGGACGCTAATTTGTCCTCCCGTGACCCTTAAAGAACTATGGGGAAAAACCCCATAGTTCTCCTTTTTCCAGTTTTATCTCTAGCAAGGTCGCTACAGAACATAAACAGACTTGGGTGAAAAGGATTATATTTGCATGTAAAAAAGTTCCCTTTAAACGCATGGTTTTGACAACCTTGTATTGTGTATGTAATATAAAGATCTACTGTGTTGTGTTTTGTTTTTATTAACCTGCCCTACAATCTTGAATGCTGGTTGATAAGATAACAGTAGTTTAATTTGCTTTTAGGGTCAAAAGTCAACTTTACACATAGAGTAGATAATAGCTTTTCAAGATGCTGTGTGTAAAACAACTTGAGGATTGAAGCATTGTGCAAATATTTATAGATCACATTGTTTACCTCGTGTGCTTAAATAGTGATTAGTCTTTGACTATAAAAAGTGGGGATGGGGCTATACTTTAACCTAATTGGTTCGCGTGTTGGCGGAATTGAATGCATCTTGGGAGAAGTCGTGCAGGTATAATAGTTTGGCCTTGAAAGCAGAGGGGAAAATGTGGAAGCGAGTTGCGTTGTCATTTGAGAGCCTTGAAATACCTTAGTGTGTAGTAAATAACACGTACAGTTTTTCACCACGTTAAGGTATTTCGTCCCCAATTGAATGGCAACGCAACTCTCCCACATCTTTCCCCTTCGCTTTTATGGCCAATGCTTGTTAATGCAGTACTGTGATCTCATGGGCAGGGCCCTCCTTGCAATACAAATCAAGACACAATGGTAACTAATATCTAAGGTCCCGTTCACACTGGAGCGATTCAGATTTGTTTTTGGAACATTTACTGGGGTATCATCAATGTCCATTATTTATTTTTTTTTAATTACCAGTGATGAGGAAAATCGCAGTAGCAGGATGGAAAATGTTCATTGCCTTATCTGAATGAATACAATTTAAACGGAGTGATTTTTATTCAGGAAACTTCATGTGTAGTACCAAGCATGAAAGAAACCCATTTGGGATTCCATTCATGTATTGTAATTTTTCAGACTTTTTGAATGTATTTACGTGATTTAAAATGCTCTGAATGATTGGCCATTTTAAAACTGCTGGAATGTCACAACCCATATGAACATAACCTTGTGTGGGGTTAGTTTTTGTCTACCCTAAGGCCAGGTTCACCCCATGTTCCTGACCAGATCTGGATCACATCTGTAATGCTGTGTAGAGTTTTTGACGCATTCCAGTATGTTTTAGCTTAAAATTAGCTTTCAGGGGCAGTCCAGTGCCTTTGCATGCATTTATGATGCATTTACATGCTTTCCAGAAAAAATTGTGCATGCATCGAACAAGCTGCTCTGGTGTGAACAGAGCCCAGAAATACCATAGGAATACATTGGGGTGCAGACAAACTGTTCTGGGCATGGTGTGAACAAGCCTTTAAAGTGGACCCCTTTCACACAAAAAAAAAAAATCACATCAATGTGAAGCTCTGCATGCTGATGTGAAATCATCTTGCAGTCATTAAACAATTTGCTTTTACTTAAAATTAGTTTTTCCCACTTCCTGGTTCCCTCAGGCATTAGTGATGTAGCCCATGCCTAAGAGTTACATCTTGGGAAGGTTGTATTGCTATGCAATGCAGGGAAATCTCATTGCAGGGAAAGACAGTTGCAGGAAGTAAAGCTCTAAAATAAATATATATATATATATATATATAAATATATATATAATTTTACACACACTCTCGCAATCTGCTCTTAGCCCTCGTTCACACCTGACCATTTTGTAGCGCGTTCTACGCTCGACAAACGCTCTACAAAACGGTCAAAAATATAAATTGCATTGTAGTCAATGGCCTCGTTCCCACCTTGCCGTATTTCCGCACGTCCCTAACGCCCTACAAAACTACCCACGCCTGAAAAGGTCCAGGTACTACTTTGGGCTGTTTTGTAGGGCGTTTTCCATTGGGATACAGCCAAGTAGCCTTCGGAATTGCGCGACGGTCGCGCGACTTTTTTACCGCGAATCGCGGTTAAAAAGACAGCGCCACGGTCGTTCATATTACAATACGCCTAGGTGTGAATGGGGCCTTAGGAAAAAGGCCACTGACAAGAATGAGGAAAATAAACATCAGGTATGCACAGAATACAAAGCCGGCTATTCTCTAGAAGCATGTGCTTGTAGATTATCATTACTAAACACTCCTCAAGGTGTCTGTCATTTTAAAGAGGGACAAGTTCCTCTAAGTGCTGGAGCTGTAAAGGGGGAAAAAACGTGTACATTTTACAAAGTTTGTTGCAGTCTTCTCATAGACTTCTGGCGTACACCTTCCCCACTCCTCTGTAGGCCTCATGTGTCCTTGTTTTAGGTCTGGGAGATAGCTGCCAGGGTTGTGGTCCATTGGACAGGGCGAAAAGAAAAAAACTGAACAGGAGGAAACATTGTAGTTTTTATTTCTTGTATTACAACATTTCAAAAGACAAAATGTACATTTTGGATTGCCCAAGTAGCTGAATATTTGAACAATAAGGTCAGGATTACAGGACATGACCAATATCAGAAGACCGTTAATCACTCAAGCTGGGAGAAGGCCAATCTTTACACTTGTAAAATGCAGGTTTATTTCAATAAGCTGTACACTGCTATAAGAATAATTCTCAATCTACTGGCTGCAAGCAGATGAAAGCAACTACTTCTTGGGCAGCCCTGAAAGTAAATCGCTATCCCAATTAAACTAGGAAAAATGTTGCCAGTATAGTAAATCTATACCATCTAAAACAGTGTTCTACTCGCATAAACCCAGCTGGCTGCTAGACTGCTCCCTTCAGCAGTCTAAGATCCTTTAAGTCAGCGGTTCTCAACCTGTGGGTCAAATGATAATTTGCCAGGGGTCGCCAGGTGTCTCCCACTATTAGATAGCTATTAGATTATCATCATTTATTATTAATAAAAGCTGACAGCCTCGGCTTGTGTTATATGGTTTGCCATTTTAGCTGTTACAGCAGTGGTTCTCAACCTGTGGGTCGCTGTGTGATTTCTGCTGTGCTCGGTGAGAGTCCTCAGCCTTCTCCTAGCGCAGCAGTGTCAGTTCTCCCGCCACGCCGCCAGATGTCGCTGCAGCAGCCGCGTCAACCCTAAATTTTAGCGTTGGGGGTCACCACAACTTGGCAAATGTTACCAAGGGGTCACCTAGAAAGGTTGAGAACCACTGCTTTAAGTGATCACATCCTATACAGTGTATAGGGTACTGAGGGAAATTGCATTGCTGGAGCAGAGGAGATAGACTGAAGGGACCGGTCTAGGAGCCAGCTGGGATCTTGGTTCAGGCGAGCTCTCTAGACAAAAAAACACTAAGCCCTTACAGTGGGGAAGTGGCCCCACTGCAAGGGTTAAGACTTTATTTTTCACAGACCTCTTCCTCAATGCACGTATATCGGGACGATATAGCCTCCATCAAATATACCCAATGTATGTACAAAGTCCTGCATAGCAATTATGCACATCAATGCCACAGCTTTACTGTTCTTTTTACAATGAAGTCAATCACCTCAGACTGGGAAAAAAATAAAAAAAGTTGGCTTATGTAACCCCCAGCAGTTCTACAGAGTCACAATAGACGGCCCATAGGAGGTAGAACATTGAGAGCTCATTCACCTCATAGCATTGTGTTCATCGCACAACGTATGCTAGGTGCACTACAATGGCACCCAATGCATCTTATTCGGTGTAACACCGTATCATTGTGGTGAAAAAGTAGTGCAAACATTCATTTTTCCATCGTGCGGTATTGCGGTACTGAACACTGAGTTGCACAGTGGCTGGGAGGTGCATTGGGGTTCCATTCAAATGAATGGCAATGCAACACCCCTTGTGAACAGTAATGCATACTAGGTGTGATGGTGAATGCCGTTTGCATATTATCATGCAATTAACACAATGCTATGGTGTGAATGGGTTCTTAAATTGGATATCTTTGTGCAGTAATCAAACATCTGCCCTTTGCCACCTCTGTGTAAACGTTACCTTTACTGTGAAGGCGTTCCCTGTAATAAGACCAGTTCATGTTTGCTCTGAAAGACCTTTGCTTTCAAGCAGGTCTTTCCCCCATGTTAAAATATTAAACCCAAACTATACAGTCATTGCAGCAGCCCTCCATTTTTTTCCTGGAATTTGGCTTTAATGTGAACAGAAACGATGTAATATAATGCAGCTTACCAGTTCTTAAATATGGTGGCTGCTTTGCTCAGGCTTTCTGGTTTTTTTCACAGATTCTGCCTGTAACTTGTCCTTGGGTTACACTGACCCCCCCCCGCTCAATAACCCAGAGGGAGGTGTTGCTTTGTGCAGAGATAACCTGTCCAGGGCTAAAAAAAATGCTGCTTGAGATGAGTGCACATGACAGGACTGGATTTTTGGCAGGATTAATGGGTGTTTCCTGCTCGTTTGTCAAACAAATAACTAATTATAAATGTCTAATACACTCACTGGCCACTTATGGAGTACGCATTGCTAGTACTGGGTTGGGGCCCCCTTTGTCTTAATTCTTCATGGCATAGATTCAACAAGGTGCTGGAAACATTCCTGAGTTTGGTCCCTATTGACATGATGGCATCACACAGTTGCTGCAGATTTATGGGCTCAGTTGGTACCAAGAGGCCTAAAGTGCGCCCCCCACACCATTACTCCACCACTTGTGTGAGCCCCTAACACAAGGCAGGATGGATCCATGCTTTCATGTTTGCCCCAGAAATGAAGATTCATCAGATCAACATTTTTTCCATCTTTTATTGTCCAGTTTTGATCCCTTTCAAATTATAGCCTCAGTTTCCTGTTCTTAGCTGACGGGAGTGGCGCCCGGTGTGGTCGTCTGCTGCTGTAGCCCATCTGCTTCAAGGTTGGATGTGTTGTGCAGTCAGATGCTGTTCTGCATAGCTCGGGGGTAACGCATGGTGGTTGCCTTTCTATCAACTTGAACCAGTCTGGTCATTCTCCTGACCTCTGGCATCAACAAGGTATCATTGTTCAGAAAACTGCCACATGCTGGATATTTGTTCTTTCTTTCTCCAGGCCATTCTCTGTGAACCCTGGAGATGGTTGTGTGGGAAAATCCCAGAAGATCGTCCATTTCTGAAATTCTCAGGCCAGTCCGTCTGGCACCAACAACCATGCCTTGTTCCGAGTCAATTAAATCTCCTTTCTTCCCCATTCTGATGCTCCGTTTGAACTTTAGCAGATTTTCTTGACCATGTCTACATGTCTAAATGCGTTGAGTTGCTGCCATATGATTGGCTGAGTAATTTAACGGGCATTAAACGGGTGTATCTAATAAAGTGGCCAGAGTAAAAATATTTAAAGCTCCTACTATGGCTAAGTAGTCGGCACTTTTACCTTCTAATAAGGAGGTCATGGGTTTAGTTCTTACTAGGAAATGTATTTGCATAAACTTGCACAATCTTCAATTTTGTGGTTTTTATATGGTGCTTCTGTTCCCATTCTAGATTTCAGCTTGGTGACACTAAACTTGGGGGTTAGGTACCTTAACTCGGCTATGATCAGTATCACTCGGCTGGAGATCCTTAAAGATCCTCATAGTTGGAGCCAACCTGTGACAAAGAAGCGGTCGCAGGTCGGCTCTATTGTTTGTGAAGTGAGCAGAAACCCGCACTGATCTGCTCACTTCCCAATTGACCTGTCACCGCTGCCACTCCCAATGCGATCCTTAGTTCCCTGTTCTTCCCTGTTCTTCCCTGGGGAAGGATACTGATGGCAGAGAAGCCATAGGCTCCTTTTGCCACTATCCAAAATGCTGGGCGGGAGGAGGGACGTGGCCTGCTACAAGGCTGTCAATTAATACAACTTTAATATCGCTTCAAATCATCTCTGAATTGGTGCTGACACTCCTTCCTTCTGGAGGGGGGATACTTTTGTTCCCCATGGTCCCTGTGTGTTGTAAAAGTAGTCACTGCTCCAAGCTTGCTCCTGTGATGGTCTACAATCTCAATACAAATGAGTAAACATGACTTGAGATTGTAGTCCATCACGGGAGGGGGCTTGGACCTGTTTAACTCCTGAGTAGAGTCACTTTAATTTTGTTTCTACAGTGTTCTATCACTAAGGTAGACATTTTGCATGTATACCGCTTAGGATTCACATCTGTTGCCCCCCACCCCCCCCACGGCGCCCAAAACCCACCAGTCACTCTT
>NW_017306555.1:1509192-1512806 GCF_000935625.1 Nanorana parkeri
CCCCCCCCCTAGGTACTCTAAAGCACTGCATAACCTGTTGGCACTATAGAAAGTGAACTATAGAAACCCTCCCCCTTTTGTGTATAGTACTAGCTTGTCTAATTGAATGGAGAAGGGCTGAAACCTGTCAGGTATGTTCTTGTGCTCTGCTTCCTGCTAGGGAGATTCCATTCACTTTCTGTCTTGGACATAACAACACGTGAGCTAAACTCTCCTAAGTGGGGGGGATTTCCACCATAAATACATTGTCACTATAACACTTGTCCCCATTAGGATTCCAGGCTTCATGACCAGAGATTTTCTCCTTTTTGTTTAGGTGATATTGGTCACAGGACAGTGGGGTGAAGCTACACAGTAGTGATACAGCGGTGAGAACTTGTCAGACCTAAACTTCACTCTTTTCTAAACTATAAAAATTACCTTTACACTCTTCTCCCCCTAAAGTGTAATTGCATGTTTAGATTGGTGCCCTATTGCAGTATGTAGACTCATGTGTTGCTTAACAATGTTAAATATAAAGTTAATGATTCTTCATTTTTGTGTTAGTGAGTCAGCGGCAGCTGCACAAATAAGGAACATTACTGGGATTTGGTGACAGTCAGCGATGTGGTCAGTTTACATGATTGTGGAGAAAGTTACTTTCTGAAATATGACAAAGCGCAGTAATGTGCAATAATCCATGGCAACAAACCGGCTTTAAGTACACAAGCTTATTGGAGATTTTATGGTTGACTGTGCTTTTCCTCTACTATTGGCACGCTTAAGCGCAAATATACATTCTAAATGCAAATAACATTTTTTTTTTTTTTAATATGCTGATAATAGGGTGATAACACTTTTAGCTGCGAGGGGAAAAAAATGTATTCCCTTAACATTGAGGAAGTGTATTTTTAAATGTTTGCAGGGTGGGTGAGCACTGGGAACCAGTTGGGTTCTGCTAATGTTCGGACAGAAGTAGTGTGGCTTCTCTATTGTCCAGATAGTGAAATTATGTCTTGCTGCACTCCTTACCGGATAAGTTCCCATGCAAAAATGCAGGTGGGTGCTTGTAATGACCACAGTTGGCGCCGTGATATAAGATACAAATATCAAGAAATGTCACCAGCACGCAACCGGGAAACATCCATTTATTGCTAAATATTGCCACACAAGTGCTTTCGGGGCCATGCAAGGTCCCCTTTATCAGGCTCAGAATGACCACAACCATATGTGCAAACCCCATTTATATAGATGTATATGACTAGTGATACTGAGCACATACGTCTATATAAATGGGGTTTGCACATATGGTTGTGGTCATTCTGAGCCTGATTAAGGACCCTGCGTGGCCCAGAAAGCGCTTGCACTTGAGTGACAATAAATGGGCATTTACTGATTGCACCAAATATTTTGGTGTGCTGGTGACATTTCTTGAAATTTGTTCTCGATTATCCATTCAGAAGGCTGAAGTTGGGGTGGTGTTGCTGTATTGGAAGTAGAGGCCCTGGCTTTACTGTTTAATAGGGGTTACTGTGCCACAGGTAGTTCAGCAATTTGCATTCGAGTTCTGTATGACTGGCGAAGCAATCCCAATTGTGTATTCAGCAGCTTGTCTGGATTCCAGCAGGTACATTTCAGAATATTGATGTTGAACATAGAAGTACGTTGCAGAGTAATTCCCACACTGTCTGCTGCTCACTTTGCTGCCTTTTTAAACATTGTTTAGTAAGCTGAATGGCAAAGTTAACTTAATGTTTTTTTGAAGTTGTGACCTTTCAGGTGATGTACTTTAGAGGATTTGTCATTATTTTTTACCTGTAGACGTAGCTCTGTCCTGTCCTTGGTTCAGGTCTGCATTTTGGCTTGAACATAGCCAGTGTCTATTTCAGCTGTAAACATGGAGTACTCTTTGTTCAATAATTAACTTATTTCCTTTTTCTATACTAGGATAGCCTGGCCTGAATCATTAACCTCCTCGGAAACCTTCTACTGGGCAGCGAACACGAGGGCTGGACATCTGGATGACATTGTCTTTTGGACGATAAAAGTAAAACTTCATTGGATTATGGGTCAGAAGGTTACAGGAGGCATAAAGACAGTGGATATGAGGGACCCTACATACAGGCCGCTAAAACAAGATCTCCAGGGTCTGGACTACTGTAAACCTGCCCGTTTGGACCTCCTATTGGATATGCCGCCAGTACCTTATGAAGTACAGCTTCAGCACTCGTGGAATAATAACGATCGGTCACTCAATGTTTTTGTCAAAGAAGATGACAAACTTGCTTTTCACCGGCATCCGGTGGCACAAAGTACAGATGCCATTCGTGGCAAAGTTGGTTACACGCGGGGCCTACATGTTTGGGAAATAACTTGGGTCATGAGGCAGCGAGGGACTCATGCTGTTGTCGGAGTAGCAACTGCAGACGCACCACTACATTCTGTAGGATATACCACACTAATAGGCAGCAATGGCAAGTCATGGGGCTGGGACTTGGGGAGGAACAAACTGTACTATGATGGTAAAAACCAACCAAGTAGAACATACCCTGCTTTTCTGGAGCCTGATGAAACCTTCATTGTGCCAGATTCTTTCATGGTGGTACTAGACATGGACGATGGTACGCTGAGTTTTATTGTTGACGGACAGTACATGGGCACTGCTTTTAGAGGACTAAAGGGAAAGAAACTTTATCCTGTTGTCAGTGCCGTTTGGGGCCACTGTGAAATCAAGATGCGCTACATAAATGGACTTGACCGTAAGTATTTAAGTCTGTTTTACTTTTGCATTGGGTTTAAGTGTACCTGCCCAGTTCATGCAGGATGACCACCAACATTCCAGAGCAATTTGCACCATTCTGTACTGAGAATGAGACTGGTTTCCCAGTCTGCTCAGGGCAGAGCAAGTCTCCAGCCTTCCATCGGTGGCTGAGCAATGTGTTTACAGCAAAGCGGTTTCTAAACTGCTCTGGGTTGAAACTATTCAAGTGACCAATCACGCTGTCATTTAAGCCTGCAAGGACTAGTGCAAATACATAATTAATGAAGCTATACAATATAAAGATTGCAAACCACACAACTGCCTTGGGTGAACTAAGAATAGTCTGTTCCCACATATTGACCGGACAAATGGAAGCCTGCAGTATTAGATAGCTGTTGAGATCAAGTTGCTCTGGGAAATGGTGTTGCGACCTGAGACAATTTGATAGATGAGGCTTGATGTGTAAAATGCCATATATATGTTCAGGAAGTACGCTGCTCAAGTACGTTTTCTCTAGCAGCCTTTCTACGCTGTTGAAAATAGTAAATTCCTACCAAGCTAGAAAAAAAACTTAGCTTTTTATTTAAAACCATAGTGTTCTGTAGCTTCATTCCCTCCCTTTGGTGGGAATGAGCTGGTACTAAGTGGCCCGCTGACAGGTGGGCACACGGTCACGGACCGCGTGCCCGACTTGCAGGAGCAGTTACATGCAGAGCTCTTGTCAGTTCTGAGCTCCGGCCGAATGATGGATCATTAGTAAGTCCTGCACTGGACCTTGCTAATCACCACTAGATAACCAGGGAACGATGTCCCTCACCTGCTTTCATCCTCCCTACATGGATGAAAGCAGGTGAGGGACTTGGAAGGAAAGTAG
>NW_017306555.1:1513202-1521556 GCF_000935625.1 Nanorana parkeri
TGTGTGGGTGTTAGGCCCCATTCACACCTATATTTCAGGTGCGATTGGTGATTCCTGTGGCACAAACTTGCGTTTTCCTGCAACAGGAATCCCTAATCTGGCGTTTACATGCAGCAACTGTCACCCATTCAAGTTAATGATCAGGTGACTGCTGCTGCATGTACACGCCTGCATACCGCATGCAATTGTATGTGATATGATTACATCCAGTTACATGATTACATCCAGTTACAAAAACAATCACTATCTCTGGATACACAAGGGATAGTGATTGATTCCTAACTGCATGTAATCCTTTCACATATGATTACATGCGGTGTGCAGGTGTTTACATGCAGCAGCGGTCACCTGATCATTAATTTGAATGGGTGACAGTTGCCACTTGTAACATGTGCAGACATTAACACTGGTACGGTATATAGTAGCGGCCCCCACTGGACTAAAGTGTCCATTGGCCTCCGACTAATTTGGTTCAGATTCTGAGGGGGAATGGGTGCAGACAGAATTCCATGCACTTGATAGCACTGGTGTGTTTTGAGCCCAAGATCTGTTACTAAAAACCTTGAAGCCTTTCCCTTGGTTTTGTCCAGTCTGGATCGGATGATTTCCTCCACCAGTAACCGTAAGGTTTTAAAAGTTTTCTGTGTGGTTGCTATCGTTGGACAATGGGCATAGGTAATGTCACCCAGGTTAGTTTGGGGCCATTGGGCAGCTTTGTGGTTTCTGCTCCAGGAGCTGGGTCACTTCTACTACAAGCTGACAAATGATTGGGTGCACGTGCTAAGACCAGGTCTTCTGCTGGTGGAAGGTAATTTTTTCTGATGAAGCATTTTAGAAACCTAGAAAGTTGGTCTGCTTAAGACACAAACTGACTCTGGGCTACATGTTGTTAATGAAGTGTCAACCGATCTTCTGGAGCTCATTCATGCCAGACCTTACCGCACTAAACTGTGTGGCTGGAGCAATCTCCCACTGGGCCAAGCTTCAATATCTTGCTAATCGGCCCTGCTTGCTCTCCAATCAGATTGTTCAGGTACTTTGACAGCCAGTGGGGCCGACTAGCAAGGTACTGAAGCTTGGGTCAGTGGACACAGTTTAGTGTAGATGGACGAATCTGTTGCACTTTTTCCATCTGACCCTAAAAAATCTGCAGATAATCCTATAGGTGTACGCCAGCTTCAGGGCAGGTTCACACCATTTTCCAGACCAGATCTGGTCCGGAAAATGGTGCGAACTTGCAGTTCCCAGTGCATTCCAGACTAGACAAAATGAGAGGTCCAATATTTTTCAAAGGCCAGAAATAGCATAGGGATACATTGGGATGCATTGTGCAGGGGTGTGGAATTCTTATCGCCCGACGCCCGGGACATGCAGTTTCGGGTGCTGGGCAAGTAGTTTTTATGTACATTTATCCCATCTCCGGACTTGCGGAGCTGAATGTACATTGTGCGATCGTTCCTGCCCGCACCCCCGCTGTAGTTTTTGGGGTCCCCCGCTCTCCTGGTGGACCCCCAAAAATACGGCACAACGGCTCAGCCATAGAGCCGTATTAGTCTGCTCTATGCGCTCTCTGTGTGTTGAGACCGTGGCAATGTAATAGCGCCACCTGTCTTGGCTGTCAGGAACTACACGGAACAGCTGTTCTGTGTTGGAGGGCAGGTTCCATAAAGAGAACCTGTCACCTCCAAACTATGACATAAAGGATTTTAATCCCCTATGTGATGGGAAGAACATTAGGTGGAAAAAATAAACAAAAATGTAAAAAGTAAAAAAAAATAATAAATGTATATAAAGATTTTGAAAATGAAACCCTGCTGCCCCTGCCATCTGCATGCCAATAAACGCATTCGTAGGACATTCTGCATGTGCTTTGATTGCAGCTGCCATTCCATGGTGGTAGCCAGAATTCTTTTACGCACACACACACAATGTGCATTAAAGGGTAAGTTCATTTTCCCAGGTAATATGGAAAAATAAAAATGACCCGATAATCTGGCCCTGTCTCTCCCAAACCGCCACCCCCTGGCTATACTTGCCTTTCGGCGAACAATCCCTCTCCTCCGCCAGTATGGGTGTACTATCTGTCCCCCGTACTGCTGTCCAGCGCAGTCCTCCCCTATGCATTTTGAATTTTGCTCGCAAATAGCAAGCACTCATTGGTCAACGTGGTCAGATGACTGCGCTGAGAAGCGCTATTTAGCAGTCAAATATGTTTTGATAGGGGTGCACCGATACTAGTATCAGTGCCGATACCGAGTGGTCAAGTACTCGTACTCGCCTAAATGCTCCGATACCTTCCCGGATATTGGAACTTACGGCCAGATGAAAATTTCCTCTGACTGGCAGTGCCGTAGGGGAACATGGAGCCAGCTTCCCGCGCAATCAGGAAGCCGTGCGGCAAGGAATGACCTGCCTCCTGGTTTTCTGATTGGCCGGGAAGCCGGCTTTCCAGGCAATCGGCATCGCGCCAGTTATGAGGTCATTACTCGCCCACCCGGCTTCCTGATTGACCGTGAAGCAGGTTTCCCGGTCAATTACAATCAAGCAGGCCAAACATGGAGCCGGCTTCCGTGGCAATCAGGAACCTGGGCGGGATGTCATTACCCGCTGCCCGGCTTCCTGATTACCACGGAAGCCTGCTCCATGCCAGCGGAAGCACCGGTATTGGTATTCAGTGTCAGTGAGATCCGAAAGTAACAAAATCGGTACTTGTAAGTCGATTGTCATGGAGGACAAGTAGATTTGGCACTGCTTTAGCCCTTGGACAAGTTGTTTTTTTAATTAACCCCTTCGTGACTGACGACGTACAGTGTACGTCGCCAGCATCGGGGCTGTTTAAACAGACTCCCGGCGACTTTTGCCGCCGGGACTCTGTTTAAACAGCACAGGCCAGAAATAGCATAGGGATAAATTAGGGTGCATTTTAAGTGTGGAAACAATCTGGTCTGGTCTGGAGGTGGTGTGAATGGGCCCTTAGACAGGAAATGTGTTACTGGCCAGATCACCAGGTAAAAATAAAGGGTAATAAAGCTTAACAACGAATACAGGGTAATGAAAACAAAAGTAATATTGCAGCTTACCATACACTTGGATAAGGGGTTTTGGAGATGAGGGCAACAATTCTCTATTTAGTTGATCCAGCTCAGCCGCCAATCCATGAACGCCCCCCCAGCTCCGTGCCGCCACAACTCTGCTCAGATGTTCCGTTAAGTTTTATGCCCCCCAACTGTTTTTTTTTGCCTATACTTGCACATTAGGGGAAACCTGTGCCATGAGAACATTGGTTGCCATTCAGTATGCATATTAGGATTTCCAACTTCACTGACTACATACTTGATCAGTGTGTAAGAGGAGCAAATTGGCAATGGTCGTCCATCTCCCTCTGGTTACTCTCCTTAGCCCTCAACATTGGATTGCCTTTTTCTGTACTTGTAAATGTGTAGGCTTGGTGTGCAATTTGTAGGAGTGGAACCTTTATCCTCAATCTATGAAAGAATTGAGATACTCGTGTATGTAATAGGTATTCACATACACATGGTGAAGGGCTCCAGGGTTTGATCTGGAGAAAACTTTTTTTGAGAATCTCAAGTCGTGGTTTGTGTCTACAAAGCTTCTGGCTGCAGTCCAGAAGCTTTGTAGAGCTGTGGGTGGGATAAAGCCTCCATTCTTACGTCTACATCTTGCCAGGCCTCAATATTGGTCCTGGCGGGACTTTGTGAGCTGACTGATGCTTAGGACTCTTCCTTTAGCTGTAAAACCTGCTGCTGGGTGAAAGTGCTGAGTAGCAACAGAACACTAAAATGGTACACAAGCTGTCTGTTTGGGGGGACCTATTAGCGGGTTCCCTGCTGGTCACTGACATTAGTTTCAGGTCTCAGACAAGCAGGTATTGTTTTTTTTGTTTTTGTTACGGACTTGCTATACGAAGCTCTCCTGCAATAAAACGGATCTGAATTCAGTCTGGGACCAGGAAGGTCTGTCTGTTGCTTCACCTACTGTAACTGTGTATTGCTTAACTGCAGTAGAAGCACATAGTCCCTGATGTGGCTGGGATCATAAGATTACACTGAACCCTTTGACATGTAAAATGGGTCACAACTATGTATTTGGCTGAAGGTTTGTCTTTAACCAAGCCCTAGGTGGTGGTGTGCAGTCTTCTCGGAATTAGTTCTGCTGTACTATATTCTATTCTATAATCCTAATGTATATTTTTCTTTTACAGCTGAACCTTTGCCTCTAATGGACTTGTGTCGACGGTCTGTTCGTCTTGCATTGGGAAAAGAGAGACTAAATGAAATCCAAGCACTTCCATTGCCAGCATCTCTCAAAGGCTACCTACTTTATCACTGACACACAAGCCATGCAGGACTGTAATGGACTGGTCATCTTTAACCCATTGCTATGCACCCCAAGGCTCCACTTTTGTCCTTAATGCTTGCTGGTAGGAAGATAGTGGTACAGATTCCTCACTTGCATGCCTCTATCTATGAAATACCTCCAGGACCTTTTTCTTGGACCCTACAACAACTAAACTTTTTTCCTAATGAAGGATATTTACAATGCGTGACTTAAGTGGTTCATGTTTAATATATGAAGTGACCCATATATATTTTTAATGTAATTGTCTATTTCGGAACAGGAAGCAGACTTGTTTTCCTATGCCCACTTTTTGGGCTCTTATGTGTCTACATTTTAAATGTTTTTCTTGTTTTGTAGTTTTACCTGCCATTGTATCGGAGACACTAAGGTCTGAGTGATTTAGGTCCCCAATACTAAAATATAGAAGCTCATTGCTGAACTATAGATCTCTCCCAGTCAGACGGCAAGTTTGCCATTAGAGCGCTTCTACCTACTCCATTTTAGGTTTGGTGCATAGCCTAATCTGAGCACCCTTCCTATAGAGAAGTAGTATTCCCAATGTTCTTCTAGGGAAGTTTTAAAACTTAATTTGACCACCTGATTGCTAAAATGTTTTCTGGTCATGACTGACTGCATGGTATTGATTAGTAACAAGTTGCCATTACGCCTTCGGATACTTGAGTGCAATGAGAACGCAAGCTCATCAGGGAAGCTCCTTCCCAAGACTAGCAAACCTTTATGCATTTGGCATTGCAGAATGATCTTGGTATCCACATTGCAGGTAGATGGCTAGTTTTGTCACTGACCCTGTACCATGTTTCAGTCTAATTGTCGGCAGACTTGATGACAAATTTGCTTAGTGCCATCATTTCTCCGGCTGACCCATGCCTGCTGACCTCATAACCACTTTGCTAAAGTCATTATCCACGCGTCCCTTTCACGGTTTCATTTTAAATACCACACAGATCCCAATGAGAACATGAATGTACCGGTACAATGGCCAGGTTTTTTATGTTTTGTCTGTGTCTTTAGGTATGTGAATTTAAAAAGCACCTTCTGCCTTTTAACGCGGGAGGCAGCCATATCGTGGGTGGAACAAACATGTGAACACAGCCGTCTTCACAGCGATGCTAATAGCAAATACTGGCCTTTTATTGGCCTGGCCCACCGAATGGCTTTGTCGGCTGCATTTAGGTCACAGGTGCCGAAACTGCTGCTTTAAGGTACTGAAAAAAAAAATCTGACAATTTTAAAACGTGCACATTGGTGCCAAGACTAAGGGTAGATCAGGTACCAACCTTTACCTTGCCTAGAAGCTCACTTGTCTTGCTGGTAAGGACACTTGCTGTATTGCACAAAATGGAGGGATTGCAAAAGACATCAATTTTAATTTTATATTTTTTTCTGCCTTCTGATATACTTTCAGTGCAAGTAGTCTTCCGCCTCACAAAGTGGCTTTAGTCTCCCTTCTGTCTGCAGTTTGTCTGTACAGTTTTATTCTTTGTAATTGTGTAGATAATAAATTCTGTAATAAAGAAATAGTTTATTAAATATAAAATCCGGACTCCGTCTTCAGTTCATCAACCATGGGGAAGCTTTAAGGTTACATTAAAGGCCAGTAGGCATATTACACAATACAGGGTTTTCATTAACTGTCACATTAAGCAATTTTCATTCATGGGAATGTGTTTAAAGTTTAAGAAAACAAACATTTACAAGAGAAGTTGGCCTAAACTTTTGGATGGTGCGGGGGAGAGTTGGAGCCTCTTAGGTTTGGGTGCTGTCTGTGCCTTTGATAGATTTCCCCTCAATTTTCAGTACATAGTGATGGGGAATCCCCCCCCGCCCATTGGGGTCGCAGCTTAAAACAAATTTGGTCAAGTATTTGAGAAATAACTTGGTGTAGTTTTGCTGCATGTGGCTTTCTGTCCCAGAATTCCGATGATTCTTGTCCTGGTGTCACATGGACAGGAAATAAGGGGAAAGACAGAAGTACAAGCTTAACCGGTATGACTTAACTATTTTAAAACAATTTTTCACATTTTTTTAAATCTCTATCTTCTGAATGAAGGTTCTTGATCTCCATAAAAAGAGAACTTGGAGCTGCCATCGCTGGCAAAATGCTTTTCTGGGTCAGGTTGTCACTAAGTGACGGAAAGAAAGGTGACAGTCCTGGAGGTTGCAGCTTATAAAACCAGCTTGGCACTGCAAGTTTGGGATTCCCAGAGTGCATTGACCATTACGGGAAACAGGAATGAGTAAGTCGGTGATTTATTAAAGCTAGAAAAGTGTCTGCCGGTCACAGGATATTCCATAACACTATGACCTGCCAATGCATCAAAAAACACAAATAATGCTCCTAATGGGAACAATGTTGACCAGTATATATGGAACGTTGACAGACTTGATGGGTGAAAGGAACTTTATCCCTGCCTGTGGGTTTTACCTTGTCGCTAGACACTGGGCATTTTTGGTAATTTGGTATCGCCACTGATGGCTTGGTTGTCTCCTATCTGCAGCTTGCAGGGATTCCACCTTCTTCCTTCAGCGCTCATTAGATGGACTTAAAGAGGGGGCGGAACAGCTGGTTCTGGCTCTAGAGTCAAAAGCCAGCTGTCAATCAGGCACTTAGGTGGATCCTGATAATGTCAGGATCCTTAGCTGCAGCGTGGCTCTGCGCTTGTCGGCACATGGTGAGCAATAGCCCTCTATTTGCAGTTTGGATCACGGGGACGTTAGTAAATGTGACCCAAAAGAGAAGGAAAGCCATAAAGTGTGGCTTTATCTTTTGATGTGTAGCTTCCCTTTGCACCCCTCCCCCTGCTATAGTCGGTGGTGGTAAGCTAGGTCTAATTTTTAAGCAAGTAAAAAAAAAAATTTAAGTGACGATTTTAAGTTCTGCTGTGCGAATTGGAATATGCCACAAATAAAGCAGATGTAATCCTAAATTGGCTGCAAAAGTTGAAATAACTTATAATTTTTGGATCTTCAGGGTTTCAGCCAGGAGTGTTCCTCTCGAAGAAAAATAAGACTTGGGTGGCTCGTTGGCACCGGTTTAGCTGAGTTGATCTGCACAGGTCAGGCTCAATGTTGGAGCACTCTGAAAACCTTTGTATTTCTCATGTTCGTTGAACACAGCAGAGATCTTGAATCTGATGGTTATATCGCCACCCTCAGGAGTAGGAAGCTAGGCTTAAAGGGATGGCCCTGGGGTGTAGCCAGGGCCAGACCCTGCTAAGCTTCCTTTTGGGAGTTTTTATTCCCTCTGCAGGGAAATACTTATATTTGTATCCAGTTTGCTGCCTGAGTGAAGTTTGTGGGTTTTTTCCACACCCCTCCATAGACCTATCTGACGTTGGGATATCACAAAGCCGTAAGATCTCTACTGTGTCCTTCAATAAACATAAGAAAATAGAAATTTTTATACCATAAAATCCTGTTCTCTGCCTGATCAGGTGTCACTATGTACTGTTTTGTGACTACCTGAGCTGCCTCTAGCAAATAGTGGTTTAGCTACCAATAGGGGCCACCCCTAGGCTGTGCTTTGTGCCCAGTGGCCTACTCCTGAAGGCACTGTAGCCCAGCTGTCAGATTCAGGTACTCCGCTTTGTCCTTCAGGGAATGCAGAGTATGTTAGTGAGCACAAAAATCATAATTGTGTCTGTCCTGGTCACACCACAGTGCTGCCTTAAAGGGGACTGTAGTGTGTGGTGGAAAATGTGAAAAATAAAATCTGCATACATTTTTCCCCAATGCATTGCAGCTCACCTGAAGTCACTGCACCAGTCACTGTCGTACATAGAAATGAAATCTGTAAAAAAAAAAAACATACTATGCCTTGGATTGTATCGCGGCACTAACCATACACAACAGGTAAGTCCTGATGGTCTGAAATGCTGCTTTATGATTTCTTTTTTTTCTGCAGCCATATGCAGTAAGGCCCCTTTGGATGACCAATGTCTATGGGCAGCTGTATATAAAGAGGCGAGCGCCTG
>NW_017306555.1:1521678-1526533 GCF_000935625.1 Nanorana parkeri
GGTTTCAGTTTTCTCCTCCATTGCATGTTGGAGAAAAAAAAAACTATGGACACATCCGCTCCCTTTATCCTCTGATCAGGAGGGGATCCATGCATAGATCCTCTCCTGATAAGCCTGTGTGAAAGGGGCCTAAAGGAGCTCTCCACCCGAAATCATCTGTACTTTTCAATTTGAAGTTCCAAAGTGCAGGTTACTAGTAGAAATGGACGTTTTTGGGGGGTTTTTTCCCCTCCATATCGAAATGTCACCTGCACTCCATACAGCCCATGGACCTTCACCAAAGTTTGGTGCTTGAAGTGACAACGCAGATGGCGCCGTGTCAGATGCAGTCCATAATAGAAGTTTCAGGACCCTGCGTGGCCCCGAAATGTTGGCTGTATGACGCAAGGGACAATTCAATAAAAGTGCTTATACTTCTCGCACGTATTGAGTGCTGGTGACTTCTATTGTTTTTTGGGGTGTGGGGGTTCCCCCCACATGGTGTAGAATGTCTTATACAGCGCAGGCTCAATGCTAACAAGTTACATTTTTCCTGCACAATATGGGAAGTGTATTGTAGTAGTGATCACAATGAACGTCTGCCGGCACATTACCTGACTAGACTGTATTGGGTTAAATATTTTAGGTAAAATTTCCCCTGAGAAATGGCGCTTTATTTTTGTCATTGGCGCAATGCACATTTCCCAATGGGGCCTTTGTTACACTGCATCATTGTAAGATCATTTGGTGAGAGGATCTGGCTCCTGAATCATCAGTCTCTGGGTAGCTTTACTGCCTTCTGATATAGACTTCCTTCCAGCGTAGGCCTGACATTGTCTCTAGACTTCTAATTGACTCCAAAAATGGAGCATTGGCAGACAGACGACATCAAGGTAAAGAGGAAGTGTTGTGGTTTTTGTTTCTAGTTTTAGCACTCGTTAACCATATGTGGACTGTCTCGTGCATGTCTCCCCCTTCTGTGGAATGTGAAGCCGGGCTATAAACTACACTGAGGCGGCCTTTTCTCTGTGGGAGACTTGCAAATAAGAGCTTGCTTAGGCTAGACACCCAAACATGGTTGAGTTCCAGCTGTAGCAAATACTTAAAATAAATGAGGCTGGAGCTGACTCTGTTTATAGGCCGAGCCCTAGCAACGGTAAAATAAAGTCTCGGATAGGATACAGCTTTTGTAATCGCTCTGTGATGGATTGCACGCAGCATGTTCTTCCCTCTCGGTCTCTGCGGATTATGCTGGCGTCACACTCCAGTGCTGAATCTGCACAGAGCAAACGCTGAGGTTCTGGTTAGGAATTCACTTTAATGTTCATTTTATCTTTGCGGAAGATTCTAATTAGGTGGCAGTTCTACCGTAAAATGACCACTTTGTGATGTATTTTATGTATGACACTAGTATTTATTCATCCTGAAATACAAAGTATTGGTCTAGTTCGGCCACTTCCCTTGAATCTTTATTCCCCTGAGAAGGTAAAGGTGCCCCAGGATCTTTAGCCTCCAACACTGAGTCTCCCCACTGCCTGCCTTTGTCTGATGGCTCTGCCTGCTGCCTTTGTCTGATGGCTCTGCCTGCTGCCTTTGTCTGATGGCTCTGCCTGCCTGCCTTTGTCTGATGGCTCTGCCCACTGCCTGCCTTTGTCTGATGGCTCTGCCCGCTGCCTGCCTTTGTCTGATGGCTCTGCCTGCTGCCTTTGTCTGATGGCTCTGCCCACTGCCTGCCTTTGTCTGATGGCTCTGCCCGCTGCCTGCCTTTGTCTGATGGCTCTGCCCACTGCCTGCCTTTGTCTGATGGCTCTGCCCGCTGCCTGCCTTTGTCTGATGGCTCTGCCCGCTGCCTGCCTTTGTCTGATGGCTCTGCCCGCTGCCTGCCTTTGTCTGATGGCTCTGCCCGCTGCCTGCCTTTGTCTGATGGCTCTGCCCGCTGCCTGCCTTTGTCTGATGGCTCTGCCCGCTGCCTGATCCTTTGTTTGATGGCCCGGCCGGCTGCCTTTGTCTGATGGCTCTGCCCGCTGCCTGCGTCTGATGGCTCTGCCCGCTGCCTGCGTCTGATGGCTCTGCCCGCTGCCTGCGTCTGATGGCTCTGCCCGCTGCCTGCCTCTGTTTTAATTGGGGCTTTACAGGTGCCTAAACCACAAGAATTAAAATATTACATAGAGCAAGAAATGTGTGTTCTATCAAACATACACTATATACCAGGGGTCTCAAACCTCTGGCCCTCCAGCTGTGTTGAAACTACAAATCCCATGATGCCTCTCTTCAGGAGTCATGTCTGTAGCTGTGAGAATCTTGCAATGCCTCATGGGATTTGTACTTCCACCACAGCTGGAGGGCCGGAGGTTTGAGACCCCTGCTATATTCAGTTCTCAGTGATGCAAAGGATACCTCCCTGAGATTCTCCAACTAATACATATAAAAGCTTTCGAATACTGCAATATAAACTGTGTACATGGTTTGGGAGATCACAGATAAATGTAGCGCGACTCAGTCATCAACACAAACAAAACCTGGGGGCATTGCTAGGCTATAGAACCCAAAAACAAAACCTACTATCCCTCGAGTTTGGAGGCCGCAGTCTTTATAAAATATCCACACCAACGCTATTCCCATTTCGGACTACAACAGACCTTGCAGTGTATACGCTTTGGTGACGCTAAACTCAGGAGGTAAATCATAAAAATAAATTAATTCTCGTGTTTAGTCGGCTATTTTGTATTGAGTTTCTACTCCATCACAAGATCGAGCTTGGAGTGGTGACTACCTAACACACACAGGGACCATGGGGAACAAAAGTAGCCGCCCTCCAGAAGGAAGGGCAGGTTCGGCACCAATTCAGAGATGATTGGAGGATCTACAGCCGAGTGATACACGAATAAGATACATTGTTACTAGTTCAGGTAGTTGAATGTATTTTTAGGATTTAACCCTTGAGTTTAGTGTCACTTTAGGTTTGTTGTGGTTTGGAATAGGAATCAATTTGGGTCTGTATAGGTTGTAGAACCCCTTTCAGGTGTTTAACCCTGTTTGTGTCCAGCTTGGGAAAACTTGGTTTCCTTTCCCAGTGGCAGTCAATCGATAGAAAGTGATGAGAATTAAAAAAAAAATGTTTTTAATTCTTTAACAGTTCATATAACATGAACATTGATGTACCGTGTACACAGTATAGGACGGTGTAAAACAATAGACTTTAAAATCACACCGGGCAGAATCAGCAGATAACATTGTCTGGGTTGATATACAAAGATATATTCCACAAACTCCAGCCACTAGTACCACGTTTTAAAGTACATTTCATTACTTTTATGGGAGGAGTGGATCAAGTCTGAGAAATGTTTTTAAAAGAGGCTGAGAGCAATAAAGACTTTGTGTGAATCCTTAAAACGTCTGTCAGGTATTTATTGTTCTCTGTAACGTCCCATCATGCCCTTTCCCTAATTTTTTGTCCTGGTGTTAGGGATTAAAAAGTAGGACGGAGGAATGTCCCTTATGTAGTTGTAAAATTCTGGCAGAAGTATGCATATGCAATATGTATTTTGCTGGACTCAGACACGCAGGACTTGCCTTAAGATGGCCATACACCTATAGATTATCTGCAGAGTTTCTATGGTCAGTGCAACAGATTCCGCATCTACGCTAAACTGTGCGGATGGAGGAATCTACCACTGGGCCAAGCTTCAGTATCTTGCTTGTTGGCCCAGCTGGCTCTCAAAATACCTGAACAATGCCTGCATCCAATCAGATTGTTCAGGTATTTTGACAGCCGGCGGGGCCGACTAGCAAGATACTGAAGCTTGGCCCAGTGGGAGATTCCTTCATCCACACAGATTAGTGTAGATGGAGGAATCTGTTGCACTTTTCTCCACCTCACCATACAGTACACATGCAATGCATCTAAAGTTTACAGATGTGAATAGGACCTTGCTGTAAAATTCTGTTTGCAGCTAGTCCTCCATACAAAGTACCGCATTGGTGGAATGTGATTGTACTGTAAAGTATGAGTTGTGTTTCTGCATGAAAGATGTATGATTCGGGGTGACCCGTGACAGTCCATGCAGGTAGTCATGCTGTTAGACTGATCTGAAACTTGAGCTGGGTGCGGGGGATTATAAAGGTGTTACTGTAAAATGGATTATGGATGGCTTACCATAGCATTACCTGGAAATAGGTTTAGCACAGATGTATGTATCATTGTGCTTCTGACTTAAGTAGCAACACTTTCCCAGTGGAGTTTGTTTAGCTCTAATGTCTTTTTCTAAACCTGTATGGTGTATTCTGCACGGAGGTCCACATTTGGCTTTGCTTTCTTGTCAGGATCATACATTTGTCAGGTGGAACCGTTCACATGTATGATTTTGAAATGCATAACCCATGCGCGCACACACAGGGAGAACATACCAACTCCATGCAGATCATGTCCTAGGTAGGACATAGGAGGCAGAGCCTCAAGGTAAGATTGTAAGCTTTCAGGGGCAGGGCCCTCCTTACCATCTTGTCCTGATTTGTACTGTAACTGTAATGTCTTTCTTATAGTGTAAGGTGCTAAAAAAAACCCTTGCCTACTGTACTGCATTTCTTTCCCCAACTGTCCCTTTCTGTGTTGGAGACATTAGGTTGTGAGCTCCGCTGAGGAACAGGGACTAATGTGATGAGTACTCTTGAAAGCACTGCAAAATATAATGATGCCATATAAATACCGAAAAAGAATATGTACAACAGCTGTTTGCCTGGCATTCCATCTGAAGGTTCTTCTTGGTGATCTGTTTCCATGCGAAGCAAGTATAGGATTGGAATTAGTGTTGCAGGTTAATGATTATACAATTCCACTAATGCACAAATTGTCTTCTATATGGGCAGGGTTTCTGTT
>NW_017306555.1:1526662-1541106 GCF_000935625.1 Nanorana parkeri
TTAATTAATAGCCCTAACATTATTGCTCTCACTCCGACGTTTGCTGTGATATGTAACGTGTGGCACAATAGGCGCAATTGTCATTTACGCACGTAGGCGCACCCAATGTGTGTATGTGGGGGGCGGGGACTTAAAAAATAAATTTAGTGTTTTTTTAAACAAAAAATCTATGCTTCAATTTTTTTATTACATTTTGTTTGTTTTTACACTTAACTTTATTGATATCATGTAGGGACCTAGGAAGCACACCAGAGATCTGCTTCACCAGCTTCTCCCCAGCTTATGTAGCTTGGAATGACAGCTGAATGCGGAAGTGATGTAATATACATTACTTCCTGTATTCTGGGACTGGAGAGGAGATAAGAGGGAGATCGTGTACCGATCTCCTTTTGATCTTCTGTCACAGAGCAGCCGTGCTAGTCTCGGCCACGGCAGTGACATCGACGAGGGATGGGGGGGGTTTGGATGGGGTGGTAAACCTGCAGCTAATACAAACGATCGGGCGTCTCTAGAGATGCCCGATCGCTTTAATGTAAAGCGTTTAATTTAATTGATTGTTTAATTACAACGGCCGGCCAGGAAGCTACTCGTCCAGCTCCGGCGTCCTGGACGAGTGGATTTTTCAAGCTGTGTGTGTGTGTGTGTGTATAATATATATATGTATTCAGAAATCCAGGCAGATATAAAGGGCACAAATGAATGTTCTCTCTGTATTTATTATTACAGCCTTAGATAATGTGGTTTAAATGCAAGCAGTGTAAGTACCTGTATCTGATTGGTAACAGCCTATTGTAGTCTACTGTACAGCGGAGCTCAGAGGGAGTGAGAAGCAGCACCAGGAACCAATAAGGTGTGCTGCAGTGCCAGGAGTATGCTGAAAGGAGAAGAGAGCAGAGTGGATGGCATGGCCCTCTCCTCTTCTGGGAGTGTCTAATTACTGTCCTGTCAAAGTAAATCCACCCCTCCCTACATATCCCTTTTTATGTAGCAGCCGGAGGAGGAGTGAAGGGAAATGCAGTAGAGCAGGGGTGGGCAACCTTAGCTCTCTCTCTCTCGGCTATCTCTCTCTCTCTCCGCTCTCTCTCTCTCTCTCGGCGATCTCTCTCTCTCTCGGCTGTCTCTCTCTCTCTGCTATCTCTCTCTCTCTCGCCTATCTCTCTCTCTCGGCTCTCTCTCGGCTATCTCTCGGCTATCTCTCGGCTATCTCTCGGCTATCTCTCGGCTATCTCTCGGCTATCTCTCGGCTATCTCTCGGCTATCTCTCGGCTATCTCTCGGCTATCTCTCGGCTATCTCTCGGCTATCTCTCGGCTATCTCTCGGCTATCTCTCGGCTATCTCTCGGCTATCTCTCGGCTATCTCTCGGCTATCTCTCGGCTATCTCTCGGCTATCTCTCGGCTATCTCTCGGCTATCTCTCGGCTATCTCTCGGCTATCTCTCGGCTATCTCTCGGCTATCTCTCGGCTATCTCTCGGCTATCTCTCGGCTATCTCTCGGCTATCTCTCGGCTATCTCTCGGCTATCTCTCGGCTATCTCTCGGCTATCTCTCGGCTATCTCTCGGCTATCTCTCGGCTATCTCTCGGCTATCTCTCGGCTATCTCTCGGCTATCTCTCGGCTATCTCTCGGCTATCTCTCGGCTATCTCTCGGCTATCTCTCGGCTATCTCTCGGCTATCTCTCGGCTATCTCTCGGCTATCTCTCGGCTATCTCTCGGCTATCTCTCGGCTATCTCTCGGCTATCTCTCGGCTATCTCTCGGCTATCTCTCGGCTATCTCTCGGCTATCTCTCGGCTATCTCTCGGCTATCTCTCGGCTATCTCTCGGCTATCTCTCGGCTATCTCTCGGCTATCTCTCGGCTATCTCTCGGCTATCTCTCGGCTATCTCTCGGCTATCTCTCGGCTATCTCTCGGCTATCTCTCGGCTATCTCTCGGCTATCTCTCGGCTATCTCTCGGCTATCTCTCGGCTATCTCTCGGCTATCTCTCGGCTATCTCTCGGCTATCTCTCGGCTATCTCTCGGCTATCTCTCGGCTATCTCTCGGCTATCTCTCGGCTATCTCTCGGCTATCTCTCGGCTATCTCTCGGCTATCTCTCGGCTATCTCTCGGCTATCTCTCGGCTATCTCTCGGCTATCTCTCGGCTATCTCTCGGCTATCTCTCGGCTATCTCTCGGCTATCTCTCGGCTATCTCTCGGCTATCTCTCGGCTATCTCTCGGCTATCTCTCGGCTATCTCTCGGCTATCTCTCGGCTATCTCTCGGCTATCTCTCGGCTATCTCTCGGCTATCTCTCGGCTATCTCTCGGCTATCTCTCGGCTATCTCTCGGCTATCTCTCGGCTATCTCTCGGCTATCTCTCGGCTATCTCTCGGCTATCTCTCGGCTATCTCTCGGCTATCTCTCGGCTATCTCTCGGCTATCTCTCGGCTATCTCTCGGCTATCTCTCGGCTATCTCTCGGCTATCTCTCGGCTATCTCTCGGCTATCTCTCGGCTATCTCTCGGCTATCTCTCGGCTATCTCTCGGCTATCTCTCGGCTATCTCTCGGCTATCTCTCGGCTATCTCTCGGCTATCTCTCGGCTATCTCTCGGCTATCTCTCGGCTATCTCTCGGCTATCTCTCGGCTATCTCTCGGCTATCTCTCGGCTATCTCTCGGCTATCTCTCGGCTATCTCTCGGCTATCTCTCGGCTATCTCTCGGCTATCTCTCGGCTATCTCTCGGCTATCTCTCGGCTATCTCTCGGCTATCTCTCGGCTATCTCTCGGCTATCTCTCGGCTATCTCTCGGCTATCTCTCGGCTATCTCTCGGCTATCTCTCGGCTATCTCTCGGCTATCTCTCGGCTATCTCTCGGCTATCTCTCGGCTATCTCTCGGCTATCTCTCGGCTATCTCTCGGCTATCTCTCGGCTATCTCTCGGCTATCTCTCGGCTATCTCTCGGCTATCTCTCGGCTATCTCTCGGCTATCTCTCGGCTATCTCTCGGCTATCTCTCGGCTATCTCTCGGCTATCTCTCGGCTATCTCTCGGCTATCTCTCGGCTATCTCTCGGCTATCTCTCGGCTATCTCTCGGCTATCTCTCGGCTATCTCTCGGCTATCTCTCGGCTATCTCTCGGCTATCTCTCGGCTAT
The DNA here is from genome assembly GCF_000935625.1 of Nanorana parkeri. Taxonomy (NCBI): domain Eukaryota; kingdom Metazoa; phylum Chordata; class Amphibia; order Anura; family Dicroglossidae; genus Nanorana; species Nanorana parkeri. Next base: position 1,529,803 of record NW_017306555.1, read on the forward strand.
CTCTCGGCTATCTCTCGGCTATCTCTCGGCTATCTCTCGGCTATCTCTCGGCTATCTCTCGGCTATCTCTCGGCTATCTCTCGGCTATCTCTCGGCTATCTCTCGGCTATCTCTCGGCTATCTCTCGGCTATCTCTCGGCTATCTCTCGGCTATCTCTCGGCTATCTCTCGGCTATCTCTCGGCTATCTCTCGGCTATCTCTCGGCTATCTCTCGGCTATCTCTCGGCTATCTCTCGGCTATCTCTCGGCTATCTCTCGGCTATCTCTCGGCTATCTCTCGGCTATCTCTCGGCTATCTCTCGGCTATCTCTCGGCTATCTCTCGGCTATCTCTCGGCTATCTCTCGGCTATCTCTCGGCTATCTCTCGGCTATCTCTCGGCTATCTCTCGGCTATCTCTCGGCTATCTCTCGGCTATCTCTCGGCTATCTCTCGGCTATCTCTCGGCTATCTCTCGGCTATCTCTCGGCTATCTCTCGGCTATCTCTCGGCTATCTCTCGGCTATCTCTCGGCTATCTCTCGGCTATCTCTCGGCTATCTCTCGGCTATCTCTCGGCTATCTCTCGGCTATCTCTCGGCTATCTCTCGGCTATCTCTCGGCTATCTCTCGGCTATCTCTCGGCTATCTCTCGGCTATCTCTCGGCTATCTCTCGGCTATCTCTCGGCTATCTCTCGGCTATCTCTCGGCTATCTCTCGGCTATCTCTCGGCTATCTCTCGGCTATCTCTCGGCTATCTCTCGGCTATCTCTCGGCTATCTCTCGGCTATCTCTCGGCTATCTCTCGGCTATCTCTCGGCTATCTCTCGGCTATCTCTCGGCTATCTCTCGGCTATCTCTCGGCTATCTCTCGGCTATCTCTCGGCTATCTCTCGGCTATCTCTCGGCTATCTCTCGGCTATCTCTCGGCTATCTCTCGGCTATCTCTCGGCTATCTCTCGGCTATCTCTCGGCTATCTCTCGGCTATCTCTCGGCTATCTCTCGGCTATCTCTCGGCTATCTCTCGGCTATCTCTCGGCTATCTCTCGGCTATCTCTCGGCTATCTCTCGGCTATCTCTCGGCTATCTCTCGGCTATCTCTCGGCTATCTCTCGGCTATCTCTCGGCTATCTCTCGGCTATCTCTCGGCTATCTCTCGGCTATCTCTCGGCTATCTCTCGGCTATCTCTCGGCTATCTCTCGGCTATCTCTCGGCTATCTCTCGGCTATCTCTCGGCTATCTCTCGGCTATCTCTCGGCTATCTCTCGGCTATCTCTCGGCTATCTCTCGGCTATCTCTCGGCTATCTCTCGGCTATCTCTCGGCTATCTCTCGGCTATCTCTCGGCTATCTCTCGGCTATCTCTCGGCTATCTCTCGGCTATCTCTCGGCTATCTCTCGGCTATCTCTCGGCTATCTCTCGGCTATCTCTCGGCTATCTCTCGGCTATCTCTCGGCTATCTCTCGGCTATCTCTCGGCTATCTCTCGGCTATCTCTCGGCTATCTCTCGGCTATCTCTCGGCTATCTCTCGGCTATCTCTCGGCTATCTCTCGGCTATCTCTCGGCTATCTCTCTCGGCTCTCTCTCCTTGCTCATCCTCCTGGCTGGCTGTCATCTCTCTCCTGGCTGTCTCCCCTTGCTGTCTCTCCTCGCTCATCCTCCTGGCTGTCTCCTCTGTCCCCTGGCTGTGCCCCTCCTGGCTGTCTCTCGACGCTCTCTCCCTTGCCGGCTTTCCTCGCTCTCTCCTCCCTGCCTCTCCTCACTTTCTCTCCTGGCGGTCTCTCCTCTCTCTCTCTCCTGGCTCTTGCCTCTCTCTCCCCTGACTGTCTCTCCTTGCTCTCTCCCCTGGCTGTCTCTCCTTGCTCTTTCTTTTAGCTGTCTCTCCTGGCTCTCCTTGCTGTTTCTCCTGGCTTTCTCTCCTTGCTGTTTCTCTTGGCTGTCTCTCCTTGCTCTCTCCCCTGGCTGTCCTTGCTCTCGCCTCTCTCTCCTTTCTCCTGGCTGTCTTTGCTCTCTTCCCTGGCTGTCTCTCCTTGCTCTTTCTCTTAGCTGGCTCTCCTTGCTCTTTCTCTTAGCTGGCTCTCCTTGCTGTCTCCCCTTGCTCTCTCTGTTGGCTGTCTCCCTTGGCTGTCTCCCCTCGCTCTCTCAACTTCCACCTCCCCCAAAAAATTGCCATGCAGCGCTAGAGTGTTTGGGTTTTGCTTGAAGAAAAGGTGGCAACCCTAGGAATGGTGTAATTTGTAGTTTCACCACAGCTGGAGTGCCAAGGTTGTCTAAAGTGCCACTTGGGTGACGCTGTCTCTTCTAATATCACATACAAGATGGTGGCACCCAGGTGCTGTCTCAGGGCATTTGGATGTCTACACAAGGAAGGCTTTTACCAGCAAATATGCATAAAATATGTAAAATGAACAATATAACCTTCTGGAAAATTGTTGTTGAATTGAATGGTTTGGCACAGGGTTAAAAATTTGCACATCCTTGAAACATTGATGTAATAGTCTTTATATACAATCCATTGGCACGTGTAAATACATCTGACTGTAAAAAGTCCCTCTGCTGCCAAATTGGACAAATTGTACTGTCTGCACTGCTGGGCTGTTTTGTTCAACAGGAAGAAAAACATCCTTTGAAATCCTCCCCCCTCCCTTGTATTTTTCAGTTGCAAAAGCTTATCTATTTTGCAAGAATTCTTCATTTAGACATCTTGGCCGCAAGTCGTCAAAATGTAGCCATTCCCTGACCCTAGCTGTATGCCCGTGTTAAGGCTGAAATGCCTGTTGGGATAAGTCTAGAATTTCTTGGATTAGTCTTGTATGTGTGAGTCCACATAGAGCTCCCCAGTCATCAAACATATTGCTGCGAGGAGTGAACCAGTTGTTCCAGCCTAAGTATATCTGCCAAAGAATTAGGACATTTAATACCTAAGTTTGGTCTGCGCACAATACGCTGCTGCAGAATGAATGTGTAGAGATTTTTTTCTTAGGAACAGTTGGCTTTTGTAAGAGGTGACCTTCTTTGCACCCAACCTGTAACAGGGAAATGTGTGCAGTTTTCCCACCATGTGTCTAGCTAGAGGCTCTCCGGAGCTCAAATTGAAGGTGGTTTCTGGCTTTTCTGCAACTCTAGTCTTGCACAAGTTATCAAATTCCATGGAGAAAGTTTATGGATTCTCTGTTATGCCAAGAGTTAATACTGGTGCCACTAAAAAGGGTACGACGAATCAAAGCCAGCGATTTGCTTTTTTGGTAGCTTTTTAGCAGGTTTGACAGCATTCATACTTGTTTTAAGTCCTGGAACCAAAGCTCTGTCATAACATAATATATCCTACTCTACTTCTTGACAAAAACTGTTTTCACTCTGCTCAGGATTTTCCAGGAAGATGTATTGATAATCTCACATAGGCCAGATGACGCTCCATGAAAAACTTGTCACAGCATCAAAGAGTAACCAAATCCACCATTAGCATCAAACTCTTGAACATCTAATGGTTGTAGTTATGAGAACACTCCAGCTACTTTAAAGTTGCCCTTCCCACCTGCTTATTACTAAAGGATATCTAAAGGTACATTTATTTTTACAATTTTTGGATGTTCAGAAACGGTTAACATTCCCGTTGGGTTTTTCTTTGGCCATCTGTTTTCTATTGAGGACATTTCCAATCACTTTCTGCTCCGAAGACACAAAAGGAAGTGAGTGACACTCCCTGGGTAGTTGCCACTGGAACAGGTGTCCACAGTGGAAGATTTTCCCTCTTTTGGTGGCAAATGTAAAATTTTTGGTTTCCCATCTATCTGTCTAAAGGTGCCCATACACTGCACGATTCTCGTACGAGAATCGCGGGAAATCCCGCGATCGTACGAGAATCGTGCAGTGTATGAATAGTTACCAAGACAAATAGGGGCAAATACAGCATTAGAAACCTGAAAGCAATTACCCTTTTTTACTCTGCACTTTAACCCCCTGCCGTGCCATTTAGCCACAAGGAACAAAAAAAAAAGACGACCCCTAAGATGTTGGTTCCATTCAGAGCTTACATAGGACTGAGGGCTCTTGATGACCCCTATGTGACAGTGCTGGGCCAATCAAATTACATCAGCGCTGTTACATGGAGTCGAATGCTCCCTTATACCCATTGTTTTGCTTGTGGCGGCTGAGCAGGTTGAAGGATAATTAAGTACTGCTAAGGAGCGGACATGAGCAAAACACAGGTTTGCTTTAAAGGGTTCACAAAAAATGAAAAAAATAAGGCAATATGGCCAATAAAAATCTTTTTTTTTTTTTTCCTTCTGGATTACCATCCCAGAGGAAAGAGAGCTCCGGAGAGATTGGTCAGCAGGGTAACTAGGCTGCGCTGAACAGTGAGCACTTCCCATTGCAACCATTATGTTGCTATCCAGCCCCTGGGACTGTTTTTTCTGGGCCATTATGCTGACATGGGCAGCGGGCAAGGTTTATCATTAAAGATACCGTATATACTCGAGTATAAGCCGAGATTTTCAGCCCATTTTTTGGGGTGAAAAGTGCCCCCCTCGGCTTATACTCGAGTCAGCGCCAGCGCGTCATCTTACTTACCATACGGTAAGTTGTGGTGGGATGGGGAGGGGAGCAGAAAGTTTAATGTGAGATAGTTCACCTTTTCATTTTTGTGTGAACTAATCGATTAACATCAGAATCCTGAATGACTCTGTGTCTATAATCCCTCCACAATGTCTCCTGGCTTAGCCTGTCAGGCACAATTGATTGGCCAGGATCATTTCTCTTGGCTGATTTATTCTGAGACAAGCCGGCAGCTGAGAGTTTGAATCCATTCTCTGTAGCTGCAAACATTCACATCTGCCTGGTTCACTGTGTTTGTACAACATTCATTTATAATAATGATTGTTTGACACACAGTGAGCATCTAGTTGGCACCTTAAAGCGGTGCTGCAAACTATGTATGTCCAGATACCAGTGCTGATACTTGGCATTTTCACGAGAACTTCCAGGGTTGCAGTGGTTCCAGCTGGGACCTGGCTCTGGCGCTCCACCATTGTCCTGAAATCATTAGTTGATATTGTTTTAGAAAAACTGTCACATGACAATAAACAAAAATGTATCTGTAGTTGTATCTGTGAGTACATGGGCAAGTATCAGTACTTGGAACAATGGTATTGGTGCATCACTGTATATATTTATAAAAAAAAGAATAATGTATTAAAATGGGGATGTACAAATCCCAGGAGCTCTGTATGCTCCTTACAAATGACAGCTGCCTCCTAACTTTTGAATTTTTCTCTAGTCTTGGAGCTGGACAAGTATCTGTACTTGTACCGAGTACGGTACTTGGTATCTGAACATCCCTACTGCAAACCAGTTTTGAATGTGAGTGCTGCAGGCCAGAACCGATGGTCAGATGATTGGATAACATCCTATGTACTTGAATCAATTTGAGCTTAGCTATAAAGCTCAGTGTCCTGGGGGAAGTATGCTGGCCATATGGTTCAATAAACTCCAAATGTAGCTTCATGAGGACCAGGCTCAGGCAAGCACTGAGTTCCCTCATAAATGAGCCATGAAGTGAGACCCTCCAGAGTTTGAAGAAAGGCAGTATGGGGGGGAGAAAAAACATGTTCTCCATTTAATAAAAGATTCACTGAGGTTGGAGCTGAACTCAGTCTGTAATATAGTTCAGTTCTACTACTGTGTTACTGGGCTTTGCTGCCGCCATACTTGGTGCATCGTGCATATGGACAGATTGAGCTAGTGAAGATCTGTACATGTATTAAAGCCCAAATCCAGTTTGGGGAAAGACAAAAATTACTTCCAAGCACAAATTCAAAATAAAAAAAAAGCTCTGGCTTTATTACCAAAGAAATGCATTTGAGGGGTGCTGAGGTTCTGTGCTTATTCAAACCAATCGGGAAGTACAAGAACATTTGCAAATAGGCTCACTAGCTTTTGGTAAGGCAGCTCTCAGACAAAACCTCCCTCCCTTGTTGGGTGCCCAGAAGTGAATGAATGTTTAGAAATAATGGACCCCAATCCAAAATGTGAAAAAGCCCAAAGGTTACTTTAATTATTAATATTTTGATTAAACAAAAACAGCCAGCTTGTTTTGGGGGCACCAGCCAGTGGTGTATTTAGGTTTGGGGCTGCCCTAGGCCAGACAAAACTCGGGCGCCTCCCCCACACACTAAATTTATCCCACCCGGCTGTGGTCTCAGGTGGGCTCTGCAGGGTCTGTGGTGGGCTCTGCAGGGTCTGTGGTGGGCTCTACATGATCTGTGGTGGGCTCTACATGATCTGTGGTGGCCCCTGCAGAGCCCGCCATAGACCCCGCAGAGCCCGCCACAGATCCTGCAAAGCCCACCTGAAGCCTTCACAGATCCTGCACTGCCCCCCTGAGACCCTGCAGTCTCAGGGGGCTGTGCAGAATCTGTGGTGGGCTCTGCCCACTATAGACCTCGCAGAGCTCACCACAGATCCTGCAAAGCCCCCTTGGGACCCAGCAAAGCCTCCTGCAGGATCTCAGGGGGGCTCTGCAGGATCTGTGGTGGGCTTTGCAGGCTGCTGAGCCTGCTATGAATCCTGCAAATCCCCCCTGAGACCCGGCAAAGCCCCCCAAAGATCATGCAAAGCCCCCTGAGACCTGACAAAGCCCCACACAGATCATGCAGCATCTCGGGGGTTGTGCAGGATCTGTGGTGGGCTTTGCAGGCTGCAGAGGCCCCTATGGATCCTGCAAAGCCCTCCACAGATCCTGCAGAGACCCCCTGATACCTTGCAGTTTGCAGCATCTCAGGGGGATTGTGCAGGATCTGTGGTGGGCTTTGCAGGCTGCAGAGCCCCCCTGAGACCCTGCAGAGACCCCCTGTCACCCTGCAGTCTGCAGGATCTCAGGGGGGTTGTGCAGGATCTGTGGTGGGCTTTGCAGACTGCAGAGCCCACCAAAGGGTATTGTACAGCCCACCTGAGACTCTTTGGTGGGCTGTGCAGAATCTATGCTGGGCTCTGCCAGCACAGTCCTCTTACCTTGCACGGCCTGACCTCTTTGGAACACCACCTACTCATCATTGGCGCCCGACACGGCCTCCTTGTTATCTTCGCCGCCCGACTGGAGCTCCGTCTTCGCCCCCCGCCTCTTCCGTCTAAGGGGCCACTCGACAAATGTTTTCTCTCTTGGGGGTTGCTTGCCAAATTTCATACTTTAAAATAAAATATAACTATATCCGGTTTGGTACTACAGACACCAATATACATACAATAAGGCCCTTTTCATATCTGTAGGTTTAGGTGCGATTAGGGATTCCTGCATCAGAAACTTGCGTTTTACTGCATCAGGAATCCCTATTCTGGCATTTACAAGTGGCAGCTGTCACCTATTCAAGTTAATGATCAGGTGACAGCAGCTGCATGTAAACGCCTGCACACCGCATGTAATGGTATGTGATATTACATGCGGTTAGAAAGCACTCTCCCTGAATGCACAATCATTGCGTCCAGGGAGAGTGATGGATTCCTAACCTAACCTAGTCCTTGACCGCGTACCTGACTTGTGAGCTGGCTGCCGGCCACAAAGTACCGGCTTGCGGGCCACAATTGGGCCGCTACATTCGCCGCCCTGCCGGAATCTGCCGCCCGAGGCAAACGCCTTGTTTGCCTCGCGGCAGATACGCCCCTGGCACCAGCAGCACCCCCTCCCCCCACAATTTCACCAGTGCTTATAAAGGCATAAGGACTTGAATGGACTCAATACTATTAATAAATGGAATGGATCTATATGTGATTTGCATAAACTCCCCTTTAGGGTTGCAATTGTATGCTCAACAGCAGTTGAGTCCATTCAAGTCTTTTCTAAACCCTGATGAAGGGGGAGTGTTGCTTGCTCCTGATATGCGTTGGCTGTTTTTGTTTGATCATATTATGAATATTTAGAGGCACCTTTGGCTTTTCTCTCCTTTTGTTCTGGTTGTAGTACCCTCCTCTTTGGCGCTGCCTCCCACACATTTACCAATCCTGCGCCACTCCTGATGCCCAATTCCTAGCAGCTGGAGGTGTCAAGGCTCCTCAGAGCAGAGAGTGACGACACATTTTTACTGCCAGGAAGAAAAGCATGAAGAAGACCTGTCTCCATGTCTCCAGGCTGAAGATACCTGAAATAAAGCTATGTATGAAAATATTTTTCAAAGAGCGTGGAGGTGCTCCAATGGGGGAGGGTGAATCCCAAGTCAGGAGCTGGGCTGTCAAGCCTATCCACATCAGTCTCTGTACAGAGGAGCTTACACTCTAATGTCCCCCCCACAGTCACACACTATTCTTATACATGTATATAGCTCTGATATATACCACAGTGCTTTACAGAGAACACTGAGCCAGTCACATCAGTCTCTGTACAGATGAGCTTACACTCTAATGCAGAATGGCACCGCTTGTAGGGGGAATACAAATCCCAGCAATACATTTATATCGGAGTGATCGGAGGAGAGATCCGCAGTGATCTGTCAGGGGAGAACCTCCACGTGCGGCCTGGGCTCACACGAGGGGCAGATGAGCCCAGGAAGCTGACGGTGGCACCGGCGGCTGTGGAGGAGGGGGGCACAGCTCCGCACCGTACAAGTGATTCAGCGCCTGTACAGACGCCGGATTGCTTGTATTTAAACAGCAATCGTCGGCTGTTTAACACGGTACAAGAACATGGCTTCAGGAGCAGCCGTATTCTTGGTATAACCGCTTCCAACGGATGACGCACAATTACGTGAACCCGCGGGAAGTGGTTAAAAAAGAACAAACAAAAAAAACGCATGTGTAATGAAACACGCACATATCACACACACACACACATTAAAAAACACACACATAGCTTCATAAAAAATAAAAAAATCACACACATTCATTAAAACACACACAATAAACACACGCACACATTAACCATTAAAATAGTTATTTAAAAAACGTCCCCCTCTCCTGCTTACCTGTTTTGCAGGAAGGGGGGCTGCATCCCTGGGCTTCAGTGGAGAATCAGTGTGATCTGCACTCTGGCTGAGCAGACATACTAATCGATCCCTGCCTGTTAGCAGAGGCACCACGAGGGAGCGATCAGTATGATCTGCATCAGCAAGACATGCAGATCATGCTGATTCCCCACTCGCGGCGGCCATCTTTAAAAAAGAATGTACAGTGGAGAGACCCCCTGGAGACGGGGGGCCCGGCCACATCCTGGCCTGTCACTTGAACGGCCGATACTCATGTAAGGTGCCCGGGCTGGGCCCTTAAGCCTGGCCGGGCTCCGGACATCAATATTGGCCGTACCCCCCTGACGGCGGCCCTGAACAAAATCGATGTAGTACCCAACTAATTAAGAGACAGTGACAGGGTCGATTTGAGTAAATTAGACCATAAGCTTTTCCTTAATTGACAGTACTGCTGAACATCAATGCCTTTGCCAGTTCAAATAAAAACCTTCAGCTCACCAGTGGCAGCTGGTGCGAGTGTCCTCCTCAGTTTGTAGGCTAATTTGCCTACAAACGTCAGGTGGTCATAATAATCTGGCCACTCAGTGTATATACTGTGCATGTGTGCCTCGATCCCATTCATCCCTATGGGGACTCAACCTTACGGTGGACTCCAGCGGTCCCTCACAGTACAGCTTACCCATAGGAATGAATGGGGACATGGCACACATGGGCATTATGAAGAGGAGTGAAAATCGAATGGAACGGGAATGAGCATAAAAATTGGACTAGGCTGCCTGCGTGTAGGGAGTTAGGGTGTTTAAGGACAACTTTATCAAAGGTGAAGCTATCCTTTAAAATCCTGACATGCTAAATATACAGAAACAGTATAGTGTTTTGAAAGATGGTATATTTTATCATTAAAATCGGCCCCTAAGTTCCATTCCAGTGACTGCCAAGACCTGAGAGAGGTTGATACCCACATGTATCTATACTATCTTCTTCTAGACATACAGGGGTCTATTCATGAAGCTGCCGAAGGATCTGGCCGTACCTTCGGCCCAGGGAGCCAAGGAGAGAAACACTGCTGTGTCTTTTTTATCTTTATTCTGACTCGATCGATGTCAGAATAGAAAAAATTAAAAAAAAGAATTTTACCAATTGAAACCCTGCCGCCCCAAGGCCAGGTTCCGCAATGTGCCCCCTCCCCGCCCAGCAGGGTTAGTTCTAATTTTTTTTTATTGTTTCTTTATTATTTCTTACTTTTTTATCACTTTTTTATTTTGATTTATTTTTTACATTTTTAGCTTGTCGTTTACGTTTTTATTTTTTTTATAATTTTCTATCTTATTATTGTATAAACCCATCTAGGCTCCAATTGCATCCTCCCTCGTCCATTAAGGTGAATATAAACCCATCCAGGCTTCCACTGCATCCTTCCCGGCTTCACTGAGGTATACAGTACTCTACAAAGGATTTAGGAAGGTGTGAGAAAATGTTGTAAAGTAAGAATTATTTCAGAAATAAAAGTGTTAATAGTTTATTGTTATTAAGAAAATGGAAAGTAAATGAACAGAAGAGAAATCTAAATCAAATCAATATATCGTGGAAACACCCTTTGCCTTCAAACCGGCATCAATTGTTCTAGGTACACACACTGGCGGAATGCCGGCGTCCCAATACTTTTGGCAATATAGTGTAACTTATGACATCGCAATGAAAGCCCCATTCAATGCATTGTAACGTGGCAGTTGAAGCCTGGCCACTGCCTTAAAAGGAGACAGTTGAAGCCCCGCCCACTGTCATTGTCTCAGCTCGCACAGTCTCTCACAGTCATATACTTGTTTCCCTTGTTGTGAGAGGAAGCGAGTGTGTTTTGTATTGCGTCATTGTCCATATACCAGAGAAGAAACTAAGCTTGCACTAAGCTCTAAAGAGCTGTGAACACTGCAGAGTTGCTATCTTATAATTCTGCTTACCTTACCTCTTAGACAACTTAGGAATGTCACTCCCGATACGTGCACTACTTGGCCAAGACAAATCCCCTCTGGCCTATGGTATTGTTTTGCATCTTGTAACCATATGCCCTTCTGCCTCCTCCAGGTGATGCTAGCGTCTCACCACGACAGCGGCCAGCAGGTGGCCATTAAGGTCGTGAAAAAAATATCTCTGCTTTGTGGGGATCTCTACAGCATCCGGACAGAGCGTGAAGTCCTGGAAGAAAACGTATGCAGCCCCTTCCTGACGTACCTGCTTGGTTCCTTTCAAACAGAAGTAAGTCTTGTCATCTACCCCTTTCTCCCCAAATACAGGGTACCTCATATGTGGCTGTTTTCTGAAGAAAAAAAAATTGCACGACTTTGCCCGCCTTAGGTTTTGATACATCTTGACT
>NW_017306556.1:0-702 GCF_000935625.1 Nanorana parkeri
TAGAGGCACAGCTGAAGGAATATTTTTTGATCAACGATCAAGCCACTGACGATCCATTTGTAATATGGAATGCTCATAAAGCATTTATACGTGGGGTCCTGATCTAATTGGGTGCCAGGGAGAAAAGGAGAAGGACGCAGCAGTTTGATACCCTAACCAAACGTATTAAATTACTAGAAATGGCTCATAAAAACTCTTTGGATGCGTGCGTCCTTGTAGAATTACTGGAGGCTAGGAAAGAGTTGCAGGACCTACTCCTCACTAATCATACATGGCAGTTAACTAGACTTAATGCTACCTATTACCATCAGGGAAATAAGGCTAGTAAGTTATTAGCTAATAAAATTAAATATCAGAAAACAAAATCCAGAATAGCCTGCATAGTACATCCACGTACTCGGCAGAAACTATACAACCCTAGAGATATAGCAGAGGCTTTCCAATCTTACTACTCTTCACTTTATAACCTGAAAGAGGACTCTAATACTGCCCAACCAAACTTAGTCGCAATTGAGAGATTCTTACAATCTTTAAACCTTCCTAAACTAGAGCCGGAGGTCCTGCATGGTTTGAATGCCCCATTTTCAATAGAAGAGATAAAGCAAACAATCACTAAATTACCGCTGAATAAATCCCCAGGGGTAGATGGTTCTTCCAGTGGGTACTACAAGTCCTATCAGGAGATACTGCTCCCTCACTTAC
>NW_017306556.1:2673-103133 GCF_000935625.1 Nanorana parkeri
AACACTTTGGTATGGGGGGTAGCATACTCTCGGCAATACTAACATTATACACCAAGCCATCAGCTCATAACATCATCCTCACACTGTCAGAGCCTGCTTCTTCACTGGCCGAGGTGCAAGATACATTACAAATGTTTGGTGATTTATCATACTACAAAGTCAATACTGGGAAATCTCTGGCACTGCCGATTAATATAAAAAAAGCAGTTTTGAGTACTATGCAAGCAATATATCCGTACACGTGGGCTAAGTCACAGATTCCATATCTGGGTATAAAACTTACATCCCCATCCCATCATACTTTTAAGAGTAATTTCTTACCCCTTCTAGAGTGTGTGAAATCTGACTTGGCCCGTATGGCTAAATTCGAGTTGTCATGGATAGGCAGGATCTCGTCCTTCAAAATGTTCGTACTTCCCAAAATTTTATACTTTTTCCGAACCATTCCAATTGTACTTCCCTCATCCTTTTTCCAACAGATGCAGCGTATCATTGACGAATATGTGTGGCAAGGCAAGAAAGGCAGAGTGCAACGCACGACTCTGTGGCGACACAAACGTAGAGGGGGGATGGGACTCCCAAATCTAAGGCATTATTATTATGCTTCCCTGCTGGATCAACTTTGTGTCTGGTTCCACCCATCACCGAATAATCTATGGTCCAATATGGAACAACAATTTATTAATAGTAGGGATCTTCCAGCTTGGTTAATTGCACATTCCTTAAATAGATCACTCCTACCCAGTGCATACCCTTCTCTTTTGTCCAGTATCAATATTGATAAGTATCCCATCAAGTACAGATCAGTGGTTATGCATATTTTATTCTCAGCCAGAATCCTCATAGCCCGAAATTGGAAATCCTCTACTATTCCGACCATTTCGGATATTGTCCATAGAGTGTCCTCAAATTGTCGTTATGAAAGATTAATAGCATATAGATTGAATTCAGGGAAATTGTTCCACAAAAGATGGGACACCTGGATCCAATTTTCCAAATTAGATAATTAAAGTAAAATGATAGTTTGACATTACTATGTTTTATAATGTGCCTTGATATAACTGAATGAGCATCCATGGCTCCTCTCTACTGTCCTTTCTACCTTTTTATCCCCTGTCCTCCCTTACCTGTCTTGCATTCTCTTCTCTTCCCATGCTTCTCCAACCTTCCATCCTTGCCCTACCCATAGTACTTCCCCTTAGTATTCCTTTCTGCAACAACATGCATTCTAATTTTGTAAGTGTTGAACAATATATCAGCTCCCGATTTACAGTACTCAAGTTGAAGGTTTGGTTATAGTTTGGTTCCAGTGAGCCCAAATGTTTCCTACATATGTAAAATTGAATCGGAGTCATTTTAAATTTCATTAGACAATGCTGTATATGTCTCATAGTTACTACTGTTGTAATTGAGTATACATATTAGAAAGTAATCATCAATGTATGTGTTGCAGATGTTAAAAACCTTTAATAAAAATCTATTATGGAAAAAAAAAGAAGGGTGAGCAGATCTAGGAAATCCAGCTATTCGAGATTTGGTGACTGTTCGGTTATAGAGGGATAGTGACTTACTATCTGTTTTTGTGTAACTTAGCCTTTAATCAATGCGGTGTGTTTCACTCATGCTCTGCAAGATGTATTATCAGCTTCAAACATTCTACTGTGTTTTTTAGAAACAAAGTTACCTTCAAATTTCATTGACAGCATTACTACCTGAAGGAAAAGGTAGTCAATCTTCCTACAGACGTCGGTGCCGCGGTGATGTTTTAATTTTACAAAGCAATGGCAGAAGACAAATGTATTTAGTGAACATCACCTTAAGTCTTAAAAATCTTTATATTATTGCTGGAAAATGCATGCTATTTTCAGATGTCAGTTTACTGACACAATCATCTTAATAAGAAAGAATCCTTCAGGTAGATTACCCTCCCAAACCTTCCTGTCAGTTTTATTCTTGCTGGCTCTGACAGGGATAGCTGCAAAACTTCCATGTAGTGTGGGAGCTTGCCGCTAACCCCACCTTCCACTGTTTATTCATATTGGCCCATTATTATGATGGGTGAATGCACTAACCTATAGGACTGTGCAGGAGTCAGGGAGGAGTGGGCAAAATTTAGGACCTAGAAAGCCCATTCCCACAAAGCCTAGGATTCTGTCCTAAATGGAAAGTTTGTGTAGCTACTAGACATGTACATTTTGGTTGGTTTCGAATGGATATTCATATGAATTTAGTTAAATTCGGACATTGGGATGCATCCAAATTCCCGAATTGTAACGCGTCTGAATGCGAACGAATCTGACTGCTTGTTTAACGAAAATTTTCATTCGTCTTAAATGAAACTAAATCAGACGCGTGACTGTTCTTTGGCCAATCATTACAGGAACGGTCATGTGACTTCGTTCCAAAATGAAAATTCAGAATCAAATCAACCGAATCAAATTTCAGATCCGAAATCCCAAAAATGTAAACATTTGAATGGATCCGAAACTAAACAACATTTTTTGTGGGGTTACATGACTAGCACCTACTGCAGGCTCTTCCAGATCACTGTACTTTCTACCTGCAGTTTTTTTTTTAATTAAGATGACAGATTCTTTTTAAAACTAATTTAGGCATAAACATCAAAGATCATAGGAATGACTATTGCAAAATAGATACAATAAAAATGTTTTACTTTTACATTTCTTCCAAATAATTTTCCCAGTGAGTATTTACACATCTTCATTATATTAATGGAGTGAAATAGAAGAAACTGACAAAGGATGTACAAAGGTACAATTATACTGGTCCACGCATGTAATTATATCTGTAACCCAGAGTGGTAGAATCAGATTAAGAAAAGATGACCAGAACTGCATAACACTGACATTTTTATTAGAATTCATTTGTAACAAATGGAACTTGTGTCAGCAAAGAACTGATTTTCAGACACACTTCTTTCGCCACCGATGTAACGAAGTAAGAAAATAAAAAGCACGCCTTTCATCTTGTAAAACATTTACGCGTACTACTAAGTAGAGGTAATTGTATTTTTAACAAGCCATTTTACAAGTTTATTTTTTATAACTTTTTTTCAGTCTATGCATCCAAAACGAGAGCAAAGAACACAATTTGTATTATTCTTGTAAAGACACTCCAAGCTTGAATGGCAAAGCCACAAAACATATGTAAAAGGTGGAATTGTCAGACTTTTATAGAACTTTTGTGGAGTATCAGGGAGATGTATTTTTTTAGCAAGGCTTGCCATCAAAATGGAAATAAAGGGACAAAAAAAGAATATGCACTTTTCTCAACACAAAACCATAATTTTGAACGTATTGTGTTATTTACACAGATGTGGATTCTATAGCACAATTGGTTTGTTTTTGTTGCTGTTTAAAGATGGGTTCAAGTAATAACATTACTGGGTGTAGAATCAATAGGGCAGTGCATAGTACAAAGTTTTAGAAAGTGCAATTCTCCCCAAAAGGCCCACCTCCAAGTCATCATCTTCAATACTAACCAAGTGTTAAAGAAAACAAAAAAGGGAAAAAAAGAGAGCTAAAATGAAGTTCAATACAAATTGTGTTTATGTTTTCTTTCAATGTAACTAATTATAAAATTATACATAACTATACTAATATAGGTAAATAATAGCACCGTACCAATACTTCTTAAGAAATGCATTTTCTGCCTTTGATGTATTTTGCAGATAAAGATGCTTTTTTTAATTAAGTATTATGATAATACAGACAATACACAGAAAGTGGAATGCACATCAATGATTGTAACCCAATCTACAGTATGTAAATGAGAGAATGGGATTAAGCAACACAATTTTTTGAAACACAATGTTCTATAACATTTAGTTCTGTTGCAGTGACTATAAAAATATGATCTATGCAATAATAAATATTAACAGAGATGATATAACTCCTATTTTTGATTGCAATTGTTTAACAAATACATTAAGAACAATTCCATGAATAATGAATACTGTTCAGACAAGAAAAATAATAATAAAGATACCCCAAGAAAAGCACATTCTTTTTTATGTTGCTTTGATATATGTCTTTGAATCCGAGGTAGCCTTCCATTATTATTAACAATTACAAAAGTGCTATGACACAACCCTTCACAGAGGCTATTTTTCAAGATGGTTGCCAAGCATGAAGTGAGCATGTGCAGAAAAAAAACATTGCACGTCATGGATCCAGAAATGCAAACATTCTCAAACCTGCTTGATAAAACTTTTGTTTTACATTATTTCATGGAGAAGATGAATGTAAGATGGTTGGCTGAAATGAGCAGTGAATCAACACAATGGCACAACAAATATCATGTAAAAAATTAAATTACTTTAATAAAGTGCCTACTTGTGCTGTTCACATGGCAAGTCCCATTCCAAAATGCACTCCAAAAATTACACCTTTAGCCTTCATCCAGTGGAAGCAACCATATTGATGAATTAATTGTTATTCATAAGAACACACTTTACTAGGACCCACTTATGCCGTGGCCTACCAATATGATGGGCAGAGCAGCCAATCAATTCATTAGCACCTAGTAACATCACAAAGGCACACCAAATACCAGATCATTTTCAAGTTGCTAGATCCTACTGAAATGATAAGCTACAATAAACATTGTTACAACTCGCAAAAAAGATGTCTCCACTGTCAGCAGGTAGCAGGTGAAGTTTTGTTTTTGACAGCTGAAAGCTGAAGAAATTAGCTCTTGCTAGTATGGAAGTGCTAATAATAATTACTCATCTCCTACATACTGCTCTCACTATGAAAAAAAAATAATGGTTAATGTTACAAAAAATTCATATAAAATACATATTTCTGAAATAAACCAGATATGAAATTATGGAAAAGCAGACTGAGAAAGTCCAAAAAATAATGAAGCTTAAAAGCATTAAATATAAGGCACTCTAAATGCAAAAACGAAAAACAAAACAAAACAAAAAAGCATTTTTTAAAACTGCCATGATGCAAAATCTACATTGTTTCAAAGCAGAGCAGTGATTTTTGGCTTTGCCCTTGTGTGATATTTTTTGTTTTTCTTTTTTTTTAAACATATTTTACAAATGATATTTTTAATTATATAGCACACACAATAAATGATTGGATACAATTTGCATGAAAACTCTTTCATACATCTTATAATACAATATGTTTCTCTCCCATAAACACTGACCTTTCTTGCATGCACATACGCTGTATAATATACAAGATGGTTTATTATTGCACTAAAGGGATAAAAATATAAAGCGGCTTCATAAAGTACATACATTGGCGAGCACATAGAAATGTGTCTACCTATTTGGGTGGCTAACCTAGAATATCACTGATGTGCATTCCTCATTTCTTTCCAAATAAATGCCAAAAATAATACACATTGAAAATGTAACCTTCAGGTTGACATGAGATGGTCTTATGGGTTGTAAAAATCTCCACATTGATTAACAAAACTAAAAACATGGAAGAACAGAGATATATATATATATATTTATGTGTATGTGTGTGTGTGCTTGTGTGTGTATTTATATACATATACTGTATATATAATTTTATATATAATTATGTTTACAGCAGCTTTATACTTTGCGACTCCCTGTTGATTCCAAGCAAGATGAAAAAAAATTAGCTTGTCTTTAACTTGTTGCAAAAAATAGATATGTTAAAAATGTCATAAAGTAACAGGAAATAAAGGCTGTGATTAAAAAAATTAAAGGGATGATTTAATGTGAGGGTGCACAATATGCATAATTTTAAATGTTATAGTGTCTCTAATGAGAAGTATTACATATAACAGTTCTACCGCATAAAAAAAAATACAATTTTTGATCGAAAATAACAGTTATGCAATGTTTTATTTACTTTTTTATAAATTGTTTGTTAAAAAAAAAGAAAAGAAAGTTTACACAGTTAATAATGAAGCACAGGTCAGCAGTATCTTTACAATACTAAAAAACTAAATAAATGACTTTGATTTTCTTTAGACACTTCCCACCCATTTGTTTTACTAATGCATTATCATGATTGTTGATAGAGAAGGGTTGCTATCGCTGCAAAAACTGCACTTGTCTTAAGAAGGTGAAGCTGACGTATTTAACATCCTGCTGTTGCATTCCTAAGCTTCATCTTTGAACACTCATGCGGTCCTGGGAGGATAATGTTTCTTATTTTGCTTTTTTCCTCCCATGGCATTTGATTCCTTGAGACATGATGGTGAAATAAATCCTTCAGCTGTTTCACAAGCCTCAATTTTTACCATTTGCTTAGGTTATTGAACTGTGCATTCTTGGTCCACCCAAAAAAATAGTTTGTATTTTTCTTTATTTAATTTTATTTTTGTCTGGTTCCAATTATTGTAATTGGTCTTGACCTAGGAGTTAAATACTTCCCAAGCACACTTTATGGCTCAGAGGAGGCTCTCTGGATCTTGAAGGGCCTGCAGGTGAATTCCAGCATGGGTCAAAACTTCTACGTTGCATAGTGATCAAAGCTGCCCAAATATTCAAGCCCTGCTCGATAGCAGAACTGATACTGGTCCTAAAAATAAAGAAAATTATTTAAATCAATTGATAGTTTATATGACAGCTAAAAAAAAAAAGAATAAAAATAAAAAAGGTCACAGTTCACAAATTTGGCTTGACCACAGCACAGTAAATAAAACCCATCAAACAGAAATGAGTGTTGACTGTTGTCAGATACTACACTTATGTATCTTTCATAATTTATTTAAATATATAATTTTACTGTGAAGTCAGAGCTCCCTTTTCTTGTGATAAATATGTTTCTTGTAAGAAATATGGTCCTTGCAATTATTTAGAATGCACTAAAGAAAATAAATACCAGAAATCAAGACAAGGCTGCAGATTGTACCATTTACCAAAAATCGAAAGAGGGAGACTTTTTCATACTGGAATCTGGATTTCAACTTTCCAAATAAAGCAGGTTTGTTGATTTCTCCTAAAACATATGCCCTTTAACCCTTTCCCTGCCATCAAAATAAGGCATACAGTGGAAAAAGATTTTCCCAGCTGGCCAGCTCGGTATGCTTTACGTCGACTGCATTCAACCTTCTGCTATAGGCTCATAGTCACTTCAGCAATCATAAGCTTATAACAGAAGGGTCCCCCTGTCTCTTCTGTGTAAGTGAATAGCTATCATCAGTGGCTTTCCGTTCAAAATTAGATTTCCCCTCCCCCCACCGCTGCTCTGGACCTCGATCTTTCCTGCTGGGCGCTGGCAATCTGTTCCCCATGATCTGATCTCCTCCAGTTACTGCTGCTCTCCCCCGCCTGTATCAGCAGAGACAGTGGGGATTAGAGGGAAAATAGAGTATCCATGTATCCATGCTGCCGGCGCCCAGCAGGGAGGAAAGAACTGCGGGCGGGAAGAGTCAGGATGCAGAATTTGTATGAGCCACTCAGAATTTGGTGTGCTGGTGACATTACCGACCCTTCCCTGTACTGGATAAACACCAGGGTGATCAGTACTGATTATTCCGGTGTTTATTCATAACTAGGGAGATAGTAACTGTTTACTATCTCCCCAGTTATGAACATGAAGTGGTACACATCACTTCCTGTTTATTCATGACTGGGGACATAGTAAACACTATGTGCCCAGCTTATGAATGAACAGGTGCTCTGTCCTGTCCATTCATAACTGGGGAGGCAGTAAATGTTTCAGTCTGTGAATGAACAGGAAGCCTCTGTACTGAGTGCTTCCTGTTCATTGATGTCGATGTCAGGACCGGCTGCAGACACTCACAGTCAGAGGAAACAGTATCGAGTTGTTTCATCTGTAGCAGCTGCTGTTCCCATAAGGCAAGTGTGCCTAGCGGTACTTGAATGCCCCCAGGATTTGCACTATATGCTCTGACTGAATGAGGCCCCAGACAAGCCCCAGGTACCAAGCAGAGATACGGACTGAAGATAAAGGCACCACCAGGGTTTTCCAGAGATGAGATGAGGTCAAAGATGGTGGCTGGTAAAGGGTAATGTGGGCACGGGCTAAGGTCAGGGCAGGCTGCTGGCAAAGAGTAATCTGGGCACGAGCTAAGGTCAGGGCTGGCAGTGGGCAAAGCGTAATCCAGGGGCAGACCATGGTCATAACTGAAGAAAGATAAGCTAGTGCAGCAAAAGCTACTACAAGCACAGAGGCACAGGTTGATGATTCTTAAATAAGGTGCCACCAGAGACCAGGCCAATTCCAGAGCTGGAGGTGTGATCAGATTCAATAAGCCACAGCTGACTAGGCTAATGCTGCAGCCAGCAAGACACACAGGGACAGGATAATGAACCCACACTTAAAAGGGATGTAACCAGCAATACAGACTGTTACTTTATGAGGTTCATATCAAATCTCCATGAACATATGTATATCATTTTTGTAATTAAACATGTTGGATCGGCTGAGTCGAACTCTTTCTGCACTTCGGTTTGCTTCAGTTGGCTTCGGCTCAGCATGTTCGGGCGACCCGAAGCCGGCTGAAACAAACCGATGTACGGCTGATTTCAACTGATGTATGGCTTAAATCAGCCGTACAAGCCTGAAGTGAATAGCCAAACAGCGTTCGGCTCACTTCACTATGGGTCGGTTATTCACACGGCTGCCTTTGGCAGCTTTGTGAATAACCCTCTAAGTATCAAAGCCCCTGTAAATAAAAAAATAACCCTTTAGTGCCCCTTAGTTTAAAACATGTTTTAAACAGTTTAAAAAAAAGTTTTTAACATTTTGAAAAATTTAAAAAGATAAAAAGTTAAAAAAAAAAAGGTTTTAAAAAAATTATAAGAAAATATAGTGCTGAGGAGGCTATTAAAGTTAGGACACAAACATACCAAATTCTAAAAGTGTTCCACACTAAAATTGTGACCTATAACTCCCACAATAAACTGAAATCCCAGACATATGATATACCCTATCAATCAGGACAAATAAAATAATTAATTATGAATAACTTTCTGTTAGCTACACTAACTATGTACACATTATTATTGGCAAAACTGTGAAACATTTTTTTCCCACTTTTTTTGCATAAAAAATAAAATAAAATTAAGAATTTATAGATGCATATGTCACATCAACTTAAAGCCCATTTTGTCCATTAAAAATGGTATATAATATGTGTAGGTGCAATGAATGATGGGAAGATGGGAATTTTGGTTAAACAAACAAAGTGCAAAAAAGGCAAAATTGGGGGGCGTGGCTTGCTGGCGCGCTGCATGGACGCTTCTTGCTAGAGCTCCGTGCGGCGACGGGCCTCGAGGCTGATTAAAGCGACTTTCGGGTCTTACCCGCACCGCAATGGTCATGTAGGTGTCTGAGGAGCTTCTGGTGCCAAGTCTTCCGGAAGATATCACACACCACGGGCTTTTTCATACGGCCATCACCGGAATTGGCAGTGTTATCCATAGGTATTGAAAGACTCCCACCACAATATCGGATTTTAGTGTCCCACATTTTACTAGCGGCAAGATTAACCATAGTGCGCCATTGGAAGAGTTTAACTGCACCAAATATCTCCGAGACTGTAGCTATAGTGAATTTACACTACCAGAATGAGAGGATAATGTCGTTCCAAGATGGCTCCACTGGGCGCTTCTATAGAGACTGGTCTCTTTGGAATTCACAATCAGTTCCATAAAACCACGTGCGATGATTTATATGTGATGCATACTCTAGACACTTGGCTTCCCTTATCCCCCTCTACCTGTTCTTCTATATCTACCCCCCCCTATGATTCTTTGTTCCTGCCTGATTTACAATATATATTGTTATGGAGAACAATGCTGAAATTACTGTATCACGATAAGCTATGAGCATGGAGAAGATATGTGTTACATGTGTATTAATATCTCATAACATGTAATGAGCCTATCTGTATTGTACCAATCTTGGAAATTTTCTGGTTCTCAATAAAAAATTATTGAATTTAAAAAAGGCAAAATTGCTGCGGTCCCCAGGAACTAAACATTTTTCTAAAGCTGTGTCACTAAGGGGTCAAATAACTTACACTGTTTCCATTTAAAAAACAACATGTTTGAAGTTATATTAACCAGTTGACATCCGCGGTGTTAAACCCCCTTCCCATCCAGGCCATTTTTCAGTATTCAGCGCTGCGGTACTTTATGCCGCGAACGAGCACATATAGGCGATCGGCGGGCTATAGACCCGCCGATCGCCTATATGTGAAACACCCGGTAACGGGTGTGTGCATTGATCGGGTCTTTTCTGCCCGTGCGTGGGGGGCGCGCGCGAGCAGAAAAAAATTGCCGTCTGGAGACGGCAACCCGCAGATGCAGCAGTGCCGTCCGTCCGTTTTTTTACTACGGGCGGGCGGCAAGAGGTTAAAGAAAATAGAGCTGCATTAATCTGTCCTTCATATCTGCCTGGAGTTCAGCTTTAACAAATCAGTACTAACAAATGTTTGCATTTTTGGGGTTACCAAACCTTCATTTGCTTTTAGATCCATTGCACACATTTACTGAAATGAAAAACTGGAAATGTCTGAAAATGGAACAAAAATCAACATTTTATAAGAATAGAAAATGATGTGGAGTGGAATATATAGCTTTAGCTGTTGCTGTTTAATGTTTTCTCATGTGGAATGATATGCAAGTATAGGCATTATTCAAAAGAACAGAACACAAACAGGTTCTTCTCAGGCCAGAAGAGACAATGCCTACACTGTACCTTAAATGCAATTTAACTGTATATCTAAAGTGCACATCTTTGTTCAATTTTCTCAGTGTTTAGATAGAACCTCCAGAGGAACTTTTATTTGTATTTTCATAATGTACTTCAGAGCCCACTGAGTTGGTAAGGAAATAGGTCTCATTTTGCAAGCACTTGCAGTTTTTAGAAGACAGAAAGTGTTTCAAGTCTAATGAAGTTTACACTTCAAGGTTTTCAGCAAATATAACTTGTCGATCTCACTTGATTATCCATCCAGAATTTGTGTACTATAATAAATTCAGTACATTAATTCAATAAAGCCTTACAGCCAGCTTCTGGATTAACATAATTTTCTATATCAACAAGTACTTGAGCAAAAATGCTGTTGTGTCAATATCTAAAAGTAACTATATATAAATACAAGCATGCAACAATTCCAGCATGTGATGTAGCCAGTGCTAGGACTTATATATTGTCACAAAATGACAAAAAGTAGCATGGAAAGTTATTCTCTTGTATTTATTACTGCTATTCAGTCTGTATACAATATTGTCAGTTTATAAAGTTGCAATCTACTCATCACTGTTGCTGTGTATATAGTGTTGTATACATGCTGTACAGTATATATGTGACCCATTAATATAGTCACTGGCTGATATAGGGAATTGAATTGACTTGACTATTCTGAGGCAAATAACAGCACGAGTTGTTCAGAACCTCTGTATTAAAGAATGCATTGCTAGACACTGTTGTGTCATTGGAAGCATTTTTGTATTTTAACTTCAGCTTTCTGTTTAAAGGAGAACGATAGGGTCAGTGCTTTTCCCCATAGTTCTCCTAAGGGTAACGGGAGGACACAAACTAGCGTCCTCCCGTCACTCAAAGCTCAGTATACCGCGAGCTACAGCTCACGGTATACTGAGACGCCGCAGCCGGAACCGATCCCAACAATTATGTCTGGATCCACCCAGCTGCGTGAGTGACAGCTGGCTATGCCTATCTAGAGGCAGTGCCAGCTGTACCCGCCCCCTCCCCTGTCCGTTCTGCCAGTCTCTGTACGGATAGATCGAGAAGTGAGTGAGCGACAGTATGTGTTCGCTCACTTCCCGATCTACTGAGCCGACCCGTGACAGTTTCATTGTCACAGGTCGGCTCAGATTATGAGGCTGAGTGAAAATCACTCGCCTCATAATTCTCCTTTATTGCTAACGCGGAACTCCAGTAGTTTGTCTACTTCCACTGCCCCCCACCCTCCCTGAAGCCCCCTCCTCTGTATCTTTTTCTTTCAACTCTCTATACATACCTGTTTTTATGGAAGTCTTTTTGCAGGTCTGATAACATTGTGGGAGCTTCCTCTTGTTCCTCGGTGGGGGTGGGCCTTCCTTCTAGACTGAGCCACGCTTACATAATGATGTCTTAGTACCATTGAGTCCTGTAGTACTGTGAGTCAGCTTGGGGTTATGATGCTCACCCAGGGGGTGTGTCAACAAGAGGCTGGGCTCACAAGATATGGGCAGAATAATGCTGTTCTTCCACAAGAGGACCAGCAGCCCTGGACCAAGGAGGAAGTTTATGACAGCACTGGAGCAAGGAAAGAGTAAATACGGCATGGCAAACTTTTTTTGGGGGGGAGGCCAAAAAAAACCTGATATCTTATTTTAGATAGGCATCTTAAAATGTACAATGACATGAGATGACTGCTGCCCAGTTTGTCTGATTAGTTAGGTTAGAAAAGAGAGTCCCTGGAATTCATAATGAGTGTCTATAACACTCTTGAGAATTCCGTTGTCTATCAACACAGTAAATGTTTTTTTTACAGGTACTTATATATGTCAGTGCTTGCTACAGATTCATGTACTTGTTAGAACAGGGACATGTGTGTAGCTGTGGAGCTGTCAGCACCCTAACCGGTGATCCTGACAGTAGGCGAAGCCTGATGGGTATGCTGAGGGACTAGTACCCCATCTGGTACACTCTGCTACTGATATACAGCAGGCAGTGGCCAGATTACATAGCCAGTAACTTGCAGTTTGGCAATGGAATCCGCCCACTGACCTGATGGGGAACCGTCTTATTCAATAGCACATTATCCAATAGCACTTATCATCTACCACAAATATAAATTATGCTGTGACCAGGATATTCCAGGTGCTCTTTTAATAACTATGTGCCCCCTTAGTTTGGATCGACTCAACAAAATAGAGATACCATATTTAAAGTTTATATTGTTTTTGGGCTGCACTTTTGTTTATATTTTTACTTTTACATATTTATGCTTCCCATATGTGTGATAGAGAAGAGATGTTGAAAAGCTTTTATATTCATTGGAAGTACAGGGGTTGAGTTTAGAATAATCTATTAGTCTGTTTAAGATCTTTCATTGTGCAGGGTTTTATATATTGATAGTTTCAGAGCTTTGCACTATTTAATATTTATCATATATCATTTGTAAATATAGCACAGCAGCTTAGTAAACATTAGTGGTAGAATTTAGGGCAGAGTCATTTTGTATATATGTGTAGCCTTAGTAGCTATCAACAACAAAATGTCTAGTTACAGATAGTAAAACACCAGGAGTCATATGTGTCTAAATGGCAGCACTTCCTGCTCTTGACAGCATAACATAACACTACTATCACAATGAATAAACAGTTAATGTAGTTTAGAAGACAAAGGCAAAGAAAGGGCACACAATAATGATAACAAATCTCTTGTGGGCATTGTTAGCAGATCCACTCACCTCTGTCTGTACCATTGCAGGTCGCTGTGTTCTCAGCATTTTGACAGTCTGGAAGATATCTACAACACCTTCATATCTCATCCTTTCCAATACAATACTTAGAGTTATGAATACTCCAGTCCTTCCTACGCCGGCACTGTTAAAAGGATATGAGAATGTTAATAAATTGCTGGATGAAAAATGTTTATTATAATTATAAGCAAAGCATAAGGGTATCAAGATATTATGGGACTTATTTCACACATTGTTAATATTTTTTCCTGTCCAAGTCATGCTTGGACTTTGAAGGATTTAAATATTCTTAAAAACAGTAAAAGACCTTTAATACATGCCCTCCCTGACCTCTATAGGTAAGGAGCAATGCATCTTCAAAGTTCACAACAGAAGAACTGAAATGTCCGCTTTTCTCCCTTGTTTTTCTCTGGCAGCATGGATCTGGCACCTGCCACCCTTATATAATATAACTAATATAATATGTATAAACAACAGGAGATGTAAGCTGTTAGGAACAGGCAGACACCTGACTTCAGAGTCTGAACTTTGATTATGAATTACTCCAGAGTGCCAGTAGCTACAGAGGGGAGCAAGGGTTGTTGTAAAATGTGTTTGCTGATTGTACTTTACATACTTTAGTGACCACAGTCTGGGCACAGGTGCACTTGAACATGACCTGCATGCTGCATACATGAATAAATTGATAAGCCATATGTAACCACTAGATGCACTCCAACCACTCTCTGTCTGTCTATCAGCCAAACAATATACAATCTGATTGTACAATATCCTTTAGATTTACCATCAACTATGTAATGCTAGGCCCTACCTTATTTGATAACCATTTGAATGAATTGTTAAGGTTTGTTCTCGTATTACACAGTTTTGTAAATCTAAAGGAGAGTGTATAGGTATTGTAAAATCAGCTATATAGTGTATGGCCTTATCTATATGTGCCATTTTCAATTAGCCATTTGACTAAAAAGTAATCTGGACAGTAGGGCATGTATTGCAATGTTTTAATAAAAGAGCAGAGGCTGCTAACCTAGCAAAGGGAATGTTCACTTTGCAAAGCATATGTTCAGCTTGCAAAGTAAATTGTAGTAAATGAAGTGATGAACTGTTCACTTTGAACACTGATTTTTTGTTAGCACATGAGTGAGTATTTCAAATGAATGCAGCTTTACCTTATTTACTCACATTCCCTTTTCAAAGTGAGCAGACACTTTGCAATGTGAATATTCACTTTGACAAAGCCTTAATTCCTTTAACAAATCAACCTCAATGTGAACAAGATTATGCAAAGTTAACATTCAATTTTTAGCTAAAGCTTTGTTCAAGTAAAAAATCATATTGTGCGCAAGAAAAAGCTCTGTTTTTATCCTTTTTAATTTAAAGTGAAAACAGCTTCATCTTATTCACTATGCTAAATTAATGTTCTCTACTTCTCTCTATCCCCAGTATAATTAAAAGAAACAATAAAACCAGAAATTCTCTATTTTCCAATGCATTGCTTGTTTCACTAAATAAAAATTTAAATAAAAAGTGGTGTATTTTCCAGAGTGTGGAATGATGCCTACAAAATTGTATCAAACAATTAATTTGTACCCAATGAAGTATTATATGCTGCTGTTTTAATTAAAGAAGGAAAGCATGTCAGTTCCAAGACATTAATAATTTACCCACAGGCTACTGTCCAGTCGAAGTCGTGAGATAACCAAAGTGATTTATGAAGCCAGAGAGAATAGATAACCAATGTTTCCAGTAGACAATATAAATGTTACCTTTGATTTCTTTTAACAGCAAAAGCAAATCCAGAAAGGATTCAACTTGCCACTGGCTGTTTCTCTAGCAGACAGTGCCTTTCTATCATGTGTGTTATGTACCGTTTTATGAATATCTCACAACCTTGGCAACACCTTTCAATTTTAAGATATACATGTACATCTTATTTTTTATTATAGGGAAAACTTTATTAAAACAGTGTGGTGTCCCTAATGTACATAAAGCATGCTTTCCATGTAAACAAAGCATATAAACAGGGGCACCTTTCTGTGTTGAACAATTATTATATCTCTGAAAAATGAACAACTGTAAACAATAAACAAATCAGATTATTATTTCAGAGTGATCTAACGCTGTTTATTAAGAGTACATTCATTAAAAATTCAGAAAGCACCTCCTATCTGATGCCTAAGGTACTGGTGGCAAGAGGACAGGGGAGTTTATCAATAACACTAACCTTTGCTTCCTAGTTATCCCAATCTTTGATTGGAAGCCCTGATCAAATAGACTTGTGTATCTAAACCCAAGAACAAACATGCAATAGATTGCATATTACCAGTCCTTAGATGTGGTGGCTGCATTCGTTTTCTTTTTCTTCTTCTCAGGCTTTTTCCCCCCTTTACTTTTACCTGGTGATCTTGTGAATAACACACTTTCTGTCCTAGGGTGATAATACTAACTCACTGTACTGGATCTATAGCAAAACCGTATTGTCACCCTAGGGCAGGAGAACAAAACACCTCCCCCTCTTCTCTTCTCCATAAGATAGAGGGGTGGGGGGGGGATTCTGTAGCCTCTGGAGATAAATAGGAACAATACTAACTAATTACAGGCAATACAAAATTTCTTGCAGGACCAACAAGTATTTTTTGCACTTATTAAACAGATATAACAAAACATGTTCAATAGTATATTTCACAGACCAAAAAGAAGAAAATTGGAGGCTTATTGTTCACATACATTTTAAACTATTGTTTTGTACTTTGATCTTTCTGAGCCTTGAATACTTTTATTGGTGCAACATCTATTAAAGAAAACCTGTAGAGAGAATTTGTAGGCTGCCATTGCTCACTTCCCCCTTTTAAAAAATCTAGTTGTCTGGCTGTAATACTGAGCCATCAGCTTCAGTACTTTCTAAAGCACTGACCTGGACAAGTATTCGAATTAGAATTTCTGAAGTCATCTTTCAAAGGACTAGGGGCAAGCATATGAGGGAACTTCAAGCATGCGCTCACCTCCCTTTTTCTGCTTATCCCTTTTTAAATAGAAGTCCACATATATATTGTATGAGGGGTCATTGTAAAGAGCGATTCACAAGAGTGATTTCTGATTTTGCTCCACTAGGATATCATGTGATTTTGTGATGCTGGGACTGTGCAAATGTTTTTCTTACAGGTGAGTTTTAAATTGGGTGTTTGTAAACGTCTTTTGTATTTTTTGTTATGTTATGTAACACATATAAAATTTTTAATATTTATTTAACCTCTTGCCGTCCGCCCGTAGTAAAAAAACGGACGGACGGCACTGCAGCATCTGCGGTTTGCCGTCTCCAGACGGCAATTTTTTTCTGCTCGCGCGCGCCCCCTAGCGGGCACGCACGGGCAGAAAAGACCCGTCCAATGCGAACACCCGGTACCGGGTGTTTCACATATAGGCGATCAGCGGGTCCATAGCCCGCCGATCGCCTATATGTGCTCGTTCGCGGCACCCATCCCCCCCCCCCCCGCGCCCGCTCGGCGCTTCCGGTTTTTTTTTTTTTTTTTTTTTTCCCCCTGACCCCTCACCTTGATTCCCGGGATCCGCTGCCCCATCTTGGATCCCGGGACCGGCTCCGAGGGCGTCAGGAGGAGGAGGACGGGAGATCAGCTCCTTGCTGATCCCCGTCCGGGCTGTGAATGCAGAAGTGATGTGTGTTACATCACTTCCGCATTCACCTGTCAGTCATCTGGAGAGAGAAGAAGCTGATAAAGCAGATCTCTGCTTTATCAGCTTCTTTTGGGGTCCATAGGTGATATTAGGGGTCCTAGAGACCCCTAATATCTCCATAAAGAGGACCTGTCAGTGTGCCTTTGCTATTATATAGGGGGTTGTTATCCCCCTATATAAATAGCAATAACAATAAGTGCAAAAAAAAAATATAAATAAAAAAAAAGAAAAGTAACACATAAAAAAATAAAATAAAATAAAAGCCACATATAAAAAAAGAGGAAAAAAACCCCCCCAAAATGTTTAACTCCCCCACCCCCACGTTTACGCGCCTATAAACGTAAATACGCGTCCGGTGCCCCAGCGCGCAAAAATTACAATTGCGCTACACATGTTACATATCGCCGCGAACGTCGCAGTGAGAGCAATCATTTTAGGGCCATCAATCACTGATAACACTAAACTGATGAGCGGTAACAGCTTTTAAAGCGTCGCCTAGAGCCAATTTTGGGTATTATCGTTTTTTGAGGTTTCGCGCGCGCACGCAATTTTAAGGCTTGACATGTTTAGTGTCTTTTTACCCGACGTGACCCCATCTTTTATATTTTACCAAAAAATTGGGTAATAATAAATGTTTTATCATTTAATATAGGGGAAACTGTTTTTTTTTTTTCAATTTCGGTAATTTTTCCTTAATATAGTAAAAAAATAAAACCCCCAGTGGTGAATAAATACCACCAAAAGAAAGCTCTATCTGTCCCTAAAAAAGGGTATAAAATTCATTTCAGTACAGCGCTGCATGACGGAATAAATGTCAGTTAAAGTACCGCAGCGCTGAATACTGAAAAATGGCCTGGATGGGAAGGGGGTTTAACACCGCGGATGTCAACTGGTTAAAGAAAAAGGTAGCGGGTTGATTTAATAGAGAAGTAGAGTGTTTTTTCTGTTGTGTTTAGTTAGCTTAGTAAATAACGTGAAGCTGTCTTCCCATCAATTGTCCAACCATGTCCAAGATTTTTATTAAATTACTCATCCAGTGATTGGGTATAAGCTATGCAAAGATTTCCCTTTTTCTGATTTATAAGTAATGTAAACAATATACACAAATGCATATAGACCAAATCATTCAGGAACATATATTCGGTAATCCCACCTTGCTGTCCGTGCTGAATAAAAGTTAACCACTTCCTGCCCACAAGCTGTATAAGCACTCTCCTACACAATACCTAGTACTGAGGATGTGTTAATATATGTCATCCCTTTGACTGCTACAAGCTTAAAACTGTGTGCAGCTGCTAGCTGTCAACCCTGGTTTTCAATGGCAGTTTTGGTCCCTACTTACAAACAGGAACCCATCATGTGATAACTATGTTAGGAATAGTTGCACAGGACACTTCAGTCTATAGATGGCAATTTGCTTTTGTTAAATACTGTAACTGATACAATTCTATTATTTTAAAAAAATGAATAAACATAAATAAATATATATATATATATACATACACACACACACACACACTGTATATATACAGAGCCATTTTTTAAAATAGTGCTGGAAATAAAATTATTATAAATCGTTTAAAATGTAAAAATGATATAAGAAGCAAATTAGTCATAAAGTTAACCAATGCATACTGGTGCTCCTAAATTTGTTCTGGGCTCCTATGCTTTAAATACCTCTTGACATGACAGGGTTAAACCACTCCTAAAACATACCTGCAATGTACAGATATTGGACCATCTTGACCAAACTGTTCTTTTGTTTTATGTACTTGTCCTATGAAGTCGATAAATCCTTCTCCGGACTTTGGCACTCCTTGTTCTGGCCAGTCAGTAAACTGGAATTGTCTTACTGTCCGTGACTGACCATCCTGTAAAAAGAGGTTACTTTTCTTTAACAAACTCCATAAATCCATAAAGTGCACTGATACAATAATGTTCTAAATTGTGTTCAGGTGTGAAATGTTTAGCGTCAATAGATTAAAAACCTTCAATAATTTGTGGAGAGGCTATGCAGACCTGGCCTAGGGCAGTTACATTTTAGTGACCACCAAACTGCCTATGGTTTTATTATGATGTTTCTTATGAAAGTTATCACTGAAAACTGTTAAAGAAGTAACAGTTAGGTAAAATAAGTGGCCAAAACCAACTATAATCCTATTGGGCAAAACGAAACAGTTTCAAGGAACAGGGAAGGTAGCAACAGAATGTATCTAACTAACTAGTAAACTAAATCAGTTTTAATGTAAATTTTATGTATTTACTCAAATTTGTTCCTCATTTTTATCTCTTTTATTGAACTCAGTGGGGGTGATTTATCAAAACTGGAGCAGACAAAAACTGGAGCAGTTGCCCATGGCAACCAATCAGCTTCTCTCTTCAGTTTGTTCAGTTAAGATTTGAAAATAAAAGAGATTTGCTGATTGGTTGCCATGAACAGCTGCTCCAGTTTTGATAAATTCCCCCCACAGTGTTTACTAAATTGTTATTAAAGCTTGTTAGTGATTCTTTAAAAAAAATGGTGTTCAGGATTTCCACATTAACTTTTTGTCAGTGAGACATATAGCTATAATTTTCTAATGGAGAATTATAAAACAGTTGTGTAAGTCCTGTATTACAACACAAAAACATACCTATACATGTAAAATTTTACACATGTAAAATGATAGTACATACAAAATGTACTCTGAATGCTTTTTGCACCATTATTGATTTACTTTGATAACAATTAGCTCCTCCTTTTGTTGGAAGAAATGAGAACTTACAATTTTAAAATGCATTGTGGAATGAAGACAGAGCACAGTGAGTGACGGTTTGAATCAATAATATGTCCTTATTAAGATGGCCTTTGTTTACAGTAGGGCAAAGCCAGGTAATAGTCACACAAGGTGAAAAGGATTACAGGACTTGCCACATTAAGTTTAAATTGGTTGGAAATGAAAGCAGAGGAGTCTTAGATCAATTCTGAATGGATGAGATGAAAGGTGGAACACATCAGAAGACAAGTGAACTGTCATACCATCTGCTCACAACAAATAAAACATAGTACTTATGTTATCTATACCACACAAAAAAAAACTGTATATGTCTGTTAGTTGGCATAGAAATTATATTATAAAAAAAGCATAATCTGATATTGCCACAAATACAGTTAAGATTTAATATATTAATTTTGTATACCTCGGTTCACAAACTTAATTCGTTCCGCGATTCTGGTCGCAAACCGATTTGGTCGTGAAACAAATCAAACTGTGATCTCGACTAGAGGAAGGCATGCCCATGTGTCACCCGAAGCGAACCGAATTGTTCGCAAACAGAGACGTTCGTGAACCGAGGTACCACTGTATTTGTATGTTTTAAAACATTGCAGGACATACAATGTAACAAAACATAAACTAATATAACAAGTTTGACTACCCCCACCTAACACAAACTGGTGTGAAAGAAAAAATATTGCAATGTAAAATATTCTATAAATGAATGTCTCACTGGCCACTGATAAAATACCAGAAGCTTGCCAAGTAGGATGTCAAGTAAGTGTTTTAAAGAACTATACTTTGGTAACAGAGTGCATATAAATGGAAAGAGTGTCCAAAGACAGCTCTCCTAGTGTATAAAATTGCAGATTCTCAATGTTTTATTATGAGCTTCATTTGTATTTTTCAAGAAGGCTGAAAGCTGCTCAATTTTCTAAATATCCTTTATTTGCATGATAAGTTCATTTCTAGAATGTGCTAATGCAGAATTTCATTTTAATGGTATAAGACATCAAGTGGCTATAAGGATGTGTGAAATCATCTTTTTAAGAGGTTTTGCTATTCTTTAGATGAGAGATCCGGTGTGCTGGTAGATCAAGTAACACATCTAAGGAAGAGATATCTTAATTATGAGACCCTTCATCCAGAAATCAGATGTATGGGGACACACCTTGGAGATGTCTGACATTTTGGTCTGGTCTTGAAAACTGAGAATGCCTCCTGCCTAAGTATGATGCGCTTGGGATATATAATGTGTACAGTGTGATACAGATTTTTTTTGTACTAATTCTCAGTATTCTCAGCCATAACTATCATTGTATTCACTTGCATTGATTTACTAAAGGAGTAGAGAATATTCGCTTGCAAAACTTAATGCTCACTTAGCTTAGTAAATATGGTGAAGCTATGTTCACTTTGTATATCCTGTTACGTGTTAGAAAAACAAAAACAGGATTTTTGCTTGCACATACAGTAATTGGATGACTGAAGTGAATACAACCTCACCTGCCCATTTGTACCTCTCAGTGTGCATTTATCTGTGTATTTTCATGTACTGAGGTGTGTTGTGATAAGTAGCCCATTCAACTTAGTACACCAAGGAAAAAAGTACCAGCACTTATTTTTGGAAACTCAGCATACCGCAGCACATGTAAATGTATACATGCATTGCGGTATGCTAAAGAAAGATTGACACTATATCTGCACTGGGTGGCTATTCAAAATGAGTGGCAACAAAGAACACCACACATACACATATTGCGCATGTAAAACATGTGAATACAGCATTAGGAAATTAAATTGTGTATTGAGCACTTCGGATTATACACTAAACATAAGGATTTTAATCTATTGAAAAATGTCTTGATACAATTACATTTTTTGGGCAAAGAAGTGGATAACATATTTTCCATGTATATGTTCTGTGGCAGTGCGTGGCAATGCCAGGGTGTCTTTTGGCAATATTGTCACCCAGGTCTCTCAGCCAGTGGGGCTGAGCAGTTCCAGAAAGTGCAAACATTTACTGGGAAAGAGCTGGCTTTGCGGGTCTGCCCAGGTTTTCCTGATTTGGCTTGGGTTCCTGGAACTGGGAGATTTCAAAGAGCATTGGGAGGGATGAAATCTCCATTCCTGGGTCCAGGCTTTAGGGGTAACCAGCACTGAAAGATTGTGCACCTGGGCACAGCCCTTATGAGAAGAACGCTGGCTCATGTTCAGGGCCCTACCTGTGAGTCAGGAGAACTCCACCTAGGAGTCAGTGAAGGCCAGTGCAGCAGGGAGCTGCAGGTTTGTGCAGCCTATTGTGCGGGTTGGCACGTTACTGGGAGTTGTCTGGAGGTAACAGACAGTGGCCTGGAGGATTGAGGCCGGAGCAGCCGTGCTGCAAGAGAAACGTTTAAAGTGTTACAGGACTGGGACACTGAGGATTGGTGAGCCCATATCTGTTATATGCTGCCGCAAGCTATTTATGTTGGACTTCCTTTTACTGCCTGCCTTTTGAACAGAAAATAAAGATGTTTTGTTAATGGAAAAGCCTGTGCGAGTGCTCTGTGAGCTCCCCAACATTACAGTTCCTTCGCATTTTGGCAATCTTATGACATTTAATAGTAGACAGATTGGATGTTGGGCTTGATCCCATTGCTGTGGAGAATCATAGCTGGCAAAAGGTCCGGCTAAGTTACTGAATAAGTATGATAAGCATGAAATTCCTTGAGAATGAGGAAAGGTTGAATCCTGTGTGTAAACTAAGTAGCCTAGTTCACCAGCCAAGCAGTTCAACATTTCAATGTGTGTATGAGACAGAAATGACTGCAAGATGTCGCTAAAGTCAGAATCAGGAGTATAAGCCGTAAAGCTTGTTAGTATTTAGTACAGGATATCATGTGTAGGTTAAGCTGCATACCCATCCTATGCTTTAATGTGTTCTAATTTCTATTATTTCCTTTGCTAAAACAGACAAGCAGAATTGAGTCTTCTCATGTAGCTGAGATAACTTACCCGAGCATCTGTTACTTTAAATTCTCGGAGGATGTATTGTGGCATGTTATATTCTGCCATTGGATCCACCACAAAGTACTGATACCGAGCAGACCGCTCTGCAGGCCAATATTGATGACATTTTTCCTGGAAACATAAATTAATTAGGTAAAGGACATAATTAAAAATATAACTAAAATATGAATCATTACATGTTAAAGTGACATTAAACTCTCAGATTTTTTAACATAAAACAATACTGTAATGTGTGCCTTACTGTAATCCATGGTAGTTTCCCTTCTCTTTGCTGCTCTTCCTTTTAAATCTGTATCTGTTCTCATGCTGGGCAGAACTTCTGTTTTGCAGCAGGCTGCCTTGTCTCTGGAATGGCTACATGGTGTCTGTGTGTAGGTTTGCAACCTAAGCCAGCACTACAGGAAGAGGCACTCAGCTGTAAAGGGAAGTTCTCCCCAAGCACGAGAAGACATGAGGATTTAAAAGGAAGAGCAGCAAAGAGAAGGGAAACTACCATGGATTACAGCAAGGCACACATTACAGTATTGTTTTATGTTAAAAAATCTGAGGGTTTAATGTCACTTTAAGTACTCCTTTTTAAATTTTAAATGTCCTACCTATGAGAAGATATCACAATATATGTGCTGTTAACTTCATTAACCAGAAAGGCCTTGATCAGGTACCTTTAAACTGAAACTGTGGCCAGGCTATGGACATTCAAGTATTTACATATTCCTAACAATCAGGAAATAAGCTTTAAAACAAACCCTAACTGCAGGTATTTTGGTGCAATTAATTCTTGAATTTCACAGAAGCATTCAACTTGTTCTCTTTGCAGCTTAGCTCACCATCCTCCCTCCTCCCAGCAGTGACTAACTGCCTTCTATTGTTTAAAATAAACACAGAGCAGGTGCCCTGGGAGGGGGAACAGAGTGAGTTGAGAGGAATAATTTGGATGACTTCAGCAAAACGGTAGAAGTTTGAGAATGAAATGCTTCACAGTAAATGCAGCTACAGAGGTCAGGGAGAATTTGTTTTAAAGCTCATTTATTGCCTGTTATGAATATGAAATGACTTGAATTGCCTGACCACAAGTCACTCTACAGTCAACATATACATAAACATGGCATCCAGATGAGGCTCATTATGCACATTTCTGATGCTTGAGAAGCACTCCCTGATAACTGGAGCTTTACAGTTTACTGCATACCACTGAAAAATAATGTAAATGCAGGCAATAGAGTCTGTCTACAATAATAAAGCAGCCCTTGTACCCGTGGCTGCCTGTACTAAACAGTATAAAAAAATGGGCTAGTGTGGTCAAACATGTTCTATCTTTTTAAAGTTGGCAATCGACAAGAGCATAGTCTATTGTCTCTTGAAAACTATAGATAACAGAAAATGAACTACCTAATTTGTAATATATAAAACAATTATTTAAGTACAAGGGTCAAAAAGTAATGCCTCCATGACTGTAATTTGAGATCTATTAGAGTGACTGTGAATGTTCACGTACCATTTTATAGAGGTGTCCTTACCCCACTAATGTACGCTTTTCTTTTTCAGACTGAGTAATTACAACCATGGATCTGAGGCTAAAACAACGAGTGGTAACTGAAATTCTGTAGAAAGAGGGTTGCGCACTTAAGGAAATCCATAATCAACTAAATAATGTTTATGGGGACGCTCTAGTGGAATTTTGGTTTCTCCTTCTTGAAACTTCTTTACCCAACACCTCACATTGCTAATGTCCACTATAGCGTCCCCATAAACATTCTTTAGCTGATTTTCGATTTCCTTAGATGCACAACCCTCTTCTGCCAGAAATTCAATTGTAATTCTAATATGTTTTTCTTCATTTATCAAATGAATGGGAAATCAGCAAAAGAATGTTCGCTGGTCTCTTTCCTCTACCCACCGAAACCCTCAATGTCCGTCACAGGCCCACAGGAGAAGCAACAGGGTCCAGAGGGAGGAAGCATGATCTGGTATCTCTGGATGTAAATCACTTCCAGGTAAGTCAACAGTCAGCTAAAAAAATGTTAACACGAAGTGTTTAGAGGCCAGTTCTGCCACCAACTCATGTGCTGGTGGCAGCAAAAGGATTAATTGTTTTACTTTTATTATAAAAATAAATAAAATCATATACTCACTCTGCCCATTTCTCTGAGCTTTGTTAGCATAACAACAATGGTTGAGTTGTGTTCCCATAGCATTCTCCAGAAGTCTTCCGTTGTCTCTGCCAGGGGACCTTGTGTTGCTATATAGGCTTTTTGTTGTCTGTTTTAAGAATTTTTTTTTTTTTTTAGAAACATCTCATAAATATAAATACATGTACAATATCATAAACGGCTTCAACAAAAATCTTTACTATCTACTGAAAATATAAACATGAAACACCATAAAGCCACGTGTTCTTTACTAAAAAGTGTACTGAAAACTACAGGTTCTCTTTAGGAGCATGATAAAAAAGGACAAAAATTATAGGGAAAATATATTTAATAAAGTTTAGCTTTTTTACATGTGGTACATATTTTGTGAGATTAATTTTGAAGTTTTTGAACGTAACAAAAAATTTAGTTTTAAAGAGACAATGGTACCTTGCTCATGCAGCACAAACTAACAGTGTCTTTGAAAAGGACCCTACCCTGAGCCAGATCAACACTCCCTTCCAGTTCCTACATGTGCTGCAGATTACACTGAAATCCAAGGTGTAGACTGGTGTTGGACAATAAGGGAAATTGTGTTATCACTGTGTGATAGTGCTCAGGCCTAGTTATTGGCTGTTAGACCCAAGCATTCACTGGAAAAGGTCAGAGACTCCCTCACATAAGTGACAGAACCAGATATTGTCCTTGGCTGAGATGGAGAAAGGAGCAGCAGGGGAGTGCAGGTACGGTGAGGAAATTTGGTTTGGGGGGCCTTTGCAAAGCCACTGTCACTATGCTCTAAATGGGCAAGGTGACAGTGCCCCTTTAATGCTGTTAAAGTCAAAAAGTTTTTTACATTTAGGAAAAAGTTGGGATGGGGTTCCTATTAAATATGATATCTTAAGAGTTAATACAAAAGGATCCCATTGGAAATGTTAAATACAGCTTGTTTATTATGTCTGGGTGCACAATTAAGAGCTAGAGAACATGCCAAAAACACCAAACAACTGAATTTGTTTCTTAGATGCATTGAAAAAAGTATAACATTTGATTTTCATACATCTTTCATCCATTTAAATTACACTAACATAAGCTTTGAATTACTTAGACTAGACACGTTTTAATCTAATGCATATGCTTATTCCTGATGCTTTAAATGCAATTCCGGTCACAATATTCTTCTGGCAACTCTATCAGACAGTACAAAATATAACCAAGAAGAAATATTTGCTTACTTACTCTACTGCTATAAAAACATTTTAAGCTAGTGCAAATGTGCCCCATCCATGGCTAATAACGGTTATAAGATCTGTGCCACTTTATGAAACCTATGTCTGTGCAAATACTCCACCTTGCAACCATGATGTCATAGACCAGCACAGGACCCATTATCTTAAATACTTTATATTTGGAGGATTAGGAAGTTTTCTCAGTTTGGTACAGTGTTTCTAAACACTACTCCAGAAAATGTTAAAGCTGGCTCGACTTCACTTAATTATCTGTTTAACAGATGTATGTCTATGTGTAATGCATGCAAGTGTAATTCATGATATCTTTCAAAATGAAGAAACCTAACTATCTCGTGGTATACTGAGCTTTGGGTGACGGGAGGACGCTAGTTTGTGTCCTCGCGTTACCCTTAGGAGAACTATGGGGAAAAGCCCTAACCCCGCAGTTCTCCTTTAACGCGAACACAGACAGAAATATAATAAGGCTATGTTCACACCTAGACGTATTGAATATGCGCGTTTGTCACGCGTTTTGTGACGCACGTTTTTAGCGTGATTCGCGGGTAAAAAAAACGCGCGACACACACGCATTTCCGAGGGCTACTTGGCTGTATCCCAATGGAAACGCGCGACAAAAACGCCGCAAATAAGCTCATGTGCCTTTTCAGGCGTAGGCCGTTTTGTAGCGCGTTCAGACGGGGTGAAATACGGCAAGGTGTGAACCATACCCATAGAAAACAATGGGATTTTCATGTTTGAGCGTTTTGTAGAGCGTACAAAACGTACAGGTGTGAACCAGGCCTTAGTCTCAATCCTTACCACTGTATCCAAATATAAAACAAAAGTTCTGCCCAAACGTTAAGGGAGAAAACCTCAGGTACATTTTAAAATAAGAAAGTTACACGGAATGCAAAATATAGGGGTTATAAATATATATTTATTGCTACATACTGAAGCTTCGCTTTAAATACCGATTCATCACCAGCAAAAGGGTACTTGTTTTTCCAATTTATTTTTTCCCTAGATAATAGGTAATAGATAATTTCTAGATCATGCATCTCAGATTTTTACCTGTTTTCTTACAGTCTCTATATAAACCTAATATACACTTTCCAAAATTATATTCCTATACTGCATTCATAAATTTTCACTAATTATATTGCTGATATTATGATTTATATTATCACGCTCATATTCTTTTTACTGGTAATGGGAGCAATTCTCAGTTTTACACTGTTAAAAAATGTCATAAAACACTTAGCTGAAAAATGTTAATAACTGTCTGCACATCAATCATATTTTGCTAGTATGGAACTAACAAACCATGTTAGTAGCTGCAGAAATAAATCACTATTTGTGAAACATGAAAGAAACTTTTCATTCTAATTATCTCCTATAAAATATCTGAGAGCCAAGGGATAGAAGTGAATCCTGACTGGATGATGTCAGCTGGCATCTTTAGGCCTTATAAGAATTAAAAAAACCTTGCGCCAGAAACAAGTGACCTAAGCAGCGAGCACTGATCCAACAAATGAAGGAATGGCCACCCAAATCTGGAAAGGATTTCACCTACAACATGGGTAGCTATTAGAGCTGTAGGGAGTCCAGAAAAAAATGAGACTGTACCCAATATCCAGTTAACTCAGCAGCACTAAGTTCACAATACTGTGCTACAGAGGCAAGCTACACAATTTTTATACTCAGACATTACTGCGTGTGTCTCCCAAGTATCTGCATCTGTATTTGTTCCTTTTGCCCAATTATCCAGAAGGAATGAACCAAAACAAATTCACTGGGCAGTTTCCATGCAGTGACTGAATATTCCATAGAAGATGTAGTTCAGCAGAAACATGGCAGCATGAACTTCTACACAAACACAGCCCCCCATCACAGCTCATCGCCCTCCTTCCTAATGTGTGTATAATTTCATTGGAAAAAAATTGTGTTCATAACATTTGTTTGATTTTCTAATAGTTGATGGGGGTCAAATTGATAATCGATATAAACCTTAGTGGGGGGGGGAAAAACAAAAAGCAGGATAAAACAGTAAAAGAAACTCCATTAATTCCAAAATCAAATATTAAAATAAAACAGAATGTCTAACCATGTATAACCAGCTTTATCTCCATTGGCATTCTGTAGCAGGAGGAAGACAGTGGGAATAAACTGCACCACAGGGGACAGGAGGAATGTACTTAAATTAAGAGTAGTGGGAGTGGGGGGGGGTTACTATCTGCTTGACTCTGTGAATGTTATTTGCCTAGGTACCTCGAAATGTGTTGGTGCAGATGGATTTTAGTTTCTAACCCTTGTGAGATCTGATCAACTTTAAGTCCCTATTGCTGATGAGTGAATTGGTTCACAATAAGACAGACTAGTGAATCACTGTTTTTTATTCACCCAAGTACAAGCACACAAACTTGTCCATTCTGCAGCGAATCATACAATTCATGAATCCTGCTTGTTTGAATTCCTGAATTAAACGATTCTACACAGATCCAAGCTGCATGGAAAAAATATGCATTGTGTTGTGCCCTAAAAAAAAGACAACAATCTTCAACTATTAACACACCAGAATTATGAGATGCTCATTGGACAGGGTTGACCCAAGATATTGCATTGATCTAGGTGTACTCTGTATCTTGGTTAACCATTCTGATTAACTAGTATGGGAATCATGTCATGTCTGCTTGCAGTCTGTCAAGAGGAGTACTGCATCTATTTTAGAAGCATGCCAGACATTTTACTTTTAACAAGTTAACAAGTAGAAAAGAGAGAAATATCCTCAGGTATGGGCTCAGGGTCTTTTGCAGTATGTGTATTAGTGATGTTTTAAGCTGTTTCTATAAAAAAAATTTAAAAATTAAGCGCGGATTTGGCTAAAATGCTTAATAAGTATATTGAGGGTCTCTCAGCATAATAGGTAAATAGCTTTTTCACAGGGAGGACAACAATCAAATTCTTTGGATTTCTCACATGACAGATCTCCTTTAATTATGTAACAGCTTTCTCCTTGGGTGTCTATAGAAACATTTTAAAATCTACCTAGGTATTCAAGTATATATTATTTCTCTACCACAAATGCAATTTGGTTACACATATTGCTACAGTACTGGCAACATTTATTCGAATACCAACAGCACTTGAAAGAGAGTAACGTTTACTTAAGCAGTAAAAATGTACATGTTGAATTTCATTGTAGTATTATGAAAACATTTCAGCTAATGGTCAATGACACAGCTTGTGCAGTATTTATATTTACCTGTATCCATCAATAAAACTTGCATTGATATAGTCCGAGCCCTCCACCCCACGAATTGGCTGAAGACATACCCTTGTGGACTCATATGGCATAATATTAACAAGGCGATTTTTAAATTTATTACACGGAAGATTGGCACTGATAAATCGCGACGTGTGAGCTTTAGAACTAGCGAGGCGCTGTTGAAAAAAATAGAAACAATAGATTTAAACATCTGACTTTCACCCAAAATGTTTTACATACTGGTTAAAGTGTATAGCCAAAATTCAAAAAACAAATAAATACAGTGGTGAAGAGTTTGAACCTCAGATTTTGTATTGTTGGTGTGGGTACTGTGGCGCTATATTTCAAATGCTTCTAAAAGGCCTTAGGGCAGGGGTGACAAACTCAATTTAATCGAGGGCCGCATCAACATTATGGTTGCCCTCAAAGACTTTGCCCTCAAAGGCCTGTAAGACTTTATAAATGTATCTAAGCTTTATCATAATTGTCTCTGCATTCGATTATCACTGGTTTTAGTAATAACTTAATACCTAGATCTGAAAGTAGAAGTCTAGGAAATGGCCTGGTGTGCCGGATTCGGCCCCTGGGCCTTGAGTTTGACACATGTGCCTTAGGGGTTAATGTTTCTAGGTGAATGACTTTGGTGATGCAGCTTGCAACCCAAAAAGGCCACTACATGGTGTTTCAGAAAAGACTCTACATCAGTGGCATCACCAATCCCAGGACATGTGCTTATGGTTTCCTGTATTCCAAACAGCATGTTCACAGAAAATAATTGCCTTACTCGGCACATGCCTCATTAAGAACACCATAACTTCCTAGCAACCAGCAGTGCTCAGGCATGCAGTTTGGAGTCAAATGCAGTGGGGAAAAAAGAAGGAGCTGCCATTTAAATAAAAAAAACCTTCAGCCTTGGCAAAACTGGGCAGTGTGAGATTTTATAATGCTAGCATCCAACCTAAAAATATACATGTGCTAGAATGTATGTAGAAGTAAGAAAATGTTCAATAAGGATGTCATTAAAAAAAGGACTGTCCAAGGAGTGCCCGAGTGGAGAGTAATTTCTATAAAATGGATATAAATAAAAATACAACGGCTTATATTTGTTAAATATATCAAAATGCAGAAGCATAAACTAGCCATAAAACTAACATTCATCTATCTAATAAATAAAACTCCCTTGCCATGTGGAATGTTTTTTTGTTTGTCTGCAGGCTGTCAGCAAGCTAATTTCAAGTCATGCAAACTTACCTTAAATTCTAACTCCATCCCTGTGACGTTCTCTCCGGACTCTATCTGTGTCAGCTTCTGAATATATGCATACAAGTTTCTAGCTGGCACTTCGGTATTTCCACAAGTCACTGCCTCTAGCAGTGCATCATGGATAAAGATATATTGGTCCTCTGTTTGAACCATGTAATTTCTCTGA
This sequence comes from Nanorana parkeri, assembly GCF_000935625.1. Classification (NCBI taxonomy): domain Eukaryota; kingdom Metazoa; phylum Chordata; class Amphibia; order Anura; family Dicroglossidae; genus Nanorana; species Nanorana parkeri. The sequence goes on from NW_017306556.1 coordinate 33,612, forward strand.
GCTCTCATTAAAGTTACATGACCATAAATATCTACAGTTTTTTCATGTCGTATCCTCTCCAGCATGGCATCTATTACGATGAAGCAGCCCGTTCTTCCCACTCCAGCGCTAGAAATAAGACAAAAAAATGATATTGGTGATAAAAGGCATTTAAGACAGAATAAAACAGCATTAAAGCAGAATGTGTCTTGGTGTACAATCAAAACAACGACCATTAACCACTTCAAGTCCGGGGTGTTAAACCCCCTTCCTGCCCAGGACATTTTTCAGTGTTCAGCGCTGCGGTACTTTGACTGACATTTATTCCGTCATGCAGCGCTGTACTGAAATAAATTTTATACCCTTTTTTGGGGACAGATAGAGCTTTCTTTTTGTGCTATTTAATCACCACTGCGGGTTTTATTTTTTAATATATTAATGCAAATTTACAGAATTGTGTTTTAATTGTTTTATTTGTGACTTTTATTTTTTAAAAAAAATGCCGTCTGGAGACGGCAACCCGCTGATGCGAGTCCGCCGTCCGTCCGTTTTTTGTTAACGGGCGGACGGCAGGAGGTTAAGTAGGCCTTCAGATTACAGCACACAATCCTAACAAATCATTGTTGTTGAAATAATCAGTTGACCCCACCTGGATTTTTATTGATGATTACTATTTTTATGTTAAAAATAAGGCTGGAAATGTAGATGTATGTCCAGTGTATATACAAGTATATGCAGGCAATGCAACGGTGAATGTTCATGCTCACGTCACAACACACAAAAAAACTGACTGCAAAAATACTCTAGTGTTCACTGGTTGGAACATAAATGTACACCTGACTCTAATTTCAGACTAAAGAAATTGAGAATCTTCACTGAAAAATGCAATCATGTGAAAAGCAAATTACTGATCATTTAATCTGCACATGACTGGGTATTAAAGTTGAGCACAGCTACATTTCCTAAGTGAAGATTCATAACTCCTTTAGTAAATATGAAAATAATGTCTACAGCCACCTTTAAGAGCAAAGCATTGTTCTTGTTTCTTGTGCAGTATGTAATATGGAAAGGTAGAAATAGATTTGCTACGATGGTCAACAAGGACATATTTTCACATTCTAGTGTTTTAACTGCCGTATCCAAAAAGGCAGTGCAAAGTGCAGTAACCCATAGAAACCAATTACATTTCAGTTAACAGATGCTTTACAGTTGGTTACCCGCGGTTAGAAAGCTTTTCATATGCTCACTGCTCTTTACACTTCATTTTTTTTAATAAGCAAGCACACATTTTTTGGCTTTTAACTAGATTATGTTGAATAATACTGCTCTAGACAGCAGATCCCAAAATAGTTTGAATACAAGCCAAATGTCTTTGTAAATAACTCTACAGAGTCCATATAAACTATGCATCGTATTATAATAAACAATCCTAATTTGCACATGCAAAGGGAAGAAAAGCATTGTTATTTCAGTAGTAACTTGACAAAGACTGCGTAGGTAATGGGCTATTACAATACTCTCAGCCTGCCTTGGGCATTAATTATCTATTAGATCTTCATAAAACATATGGCCAAGAATTTGTTAATCGGACAGAAATACATATAGAAATGACTTTTAATTCTTACTAGAAGTTTCAAAGCTAAATACTACTTTGTTTTACTTGCCGACTAAAGAGACTAATCAAACCATAAATGGAGCACAAAAAGAATAGCATCTTAATTAAGTGCAGATCCTCGGAGTGCTTTAATATGAATTCACACAAGTCAGTGTCATAATTAAGACTGCTAGGTACAGCCATAAAAATGCTAACAGATACCTTTGCTAATGGCTTCAAGGAGATCTCACATAATAAGATGTGACATACCAGTATGACATTTACACTTTTGCCGGGGTAACCCACAAATGGCATTAGTCGCTGTTATCTGATCATTAGGAGGGAAAACCACAGGGATTGTAGTTTCAAATTACTGTTGCTTCACATGGTAATAATTATGAATAAGTTGTCTCACTAAGGTCTGGTATGCATAGAAATATTTCATTCTGTAGAAGATATATTACATTTTCTTAAAAGCTAGGTGTTTTCTCATTATCATCAAGAAAAACACATTTGGACACTATTGTAGCATGTCAATAGAAGTGATATTTTATCAAGCAGTACAATGTTTTTTCTTATCTTAAGGCAAAATAAAAATGTACAAAACTAAGTTACTGAATAATTGTTATTTCAGTTACAGTATAATAATGTGTTTAGATTTAAAACTCTAACTGTAGTTTAAATCCTGTCAGTCTTGTACTTTTGGCCTTACACAATCCAAACAATATATTTCAGAGTACTGACTTTAAGAACTGATTAAAGGTTAGTACCACTGCTTAACAGGCAACTGTAGCACTTTCCTGGCATTTAAAAAGCATATAGTAGGAGGTCACAGAGAGTCTGCCAAATGCTGACAAAACAGGAAAAAATAGGAAATTAGCAGTTAACTGCTTTCTAATTGCTTGAAAACGGTTAACCATTTCTGTTAAAAATGGGGCAAGTTAGTGGATCACAAGTGGTTATGAGCAGCTGTTAGCTATGGAACACTATAAGAGGTGCCCAACTGACTGCCTTAAAAAACTACCTGCTGATCAATCTCCTGTGTTGGTACCGTGTGCTCACCACCTAAAACACTAACCCTGAGTACCCAGCCATAGTAGATTCTCTGCCTGCGCTGTGCAATCATCTAAGCAGGACAGGTTTTTTTGTACCACCCACATTATTTCACTTTAAAATTATCCCAGGGGTGGCTGTGCCCCAGTATCTATCAGTCTGTGTTCATCTGTCAGTTTGCATAAGGTGATTTTTGGTCTGTTAGAAGGAATAACATCCCCTAAGGATATTAAGAGTCAATTCGGTGTTTAGTGACCTTAGAAATACATTTGGCCTGCAGCCCCATGCATTTATATGAACACTGAACTCCTTGCTGAGTCCTTATAATTTACAGAAGAGGGTGCATTATTCCATGTATAATTAGTCAGTTTAAAGCAAATTATGTTAAAATGCAGGTGAAAATAGATTAGTGCAGTCCAAAAAGATTCTAGGCTGACCAAAGCTTCCCTTTTGCAAAAAAAAACATTAAAAAAAATATTTAGGTTCTTTAATGTAAAGTTTAGTTGAAGAAAGTTAATGAAACTGTTTTCTTTTCAATTGCTGTTTGCAAAAGTCAAGGACCGATATTAGGAATCATAGGGCCCCGTACAGCCAACCTGACAGGGCCCTTCTGGTAAACCACATAACGTGTATATGCCACTATATTTTGGGACTATTTATTTCTCTATAGCAACATATTTGATGGATATGTGGATAAAACAGTAAGCCTTTTGCCTGTATGATTAAAAAGAGTATATTCAGTTATCAGACCCTGCTGATATCCCCATTAACACCTAACCTATACATGTAATTCAGACATGAAAAGAGGCAGAATAAGGCAGACTCATGCAAGGTAAACTCAGGTAGCTGATACTGTGGTTACATCTGTCCCCAGGAGTGCCTACCCTATGTAATACCGGCACACTGCCCCAACAGCAAATGAACCTTTACAGGAGATGACTTAGATTTTCAGCAATCCTGCCCCCTTCTCTCCCTGTACCTTCTGCTATCGATTGTTGATCATAGTGTCACACTGGGGGGACCTAGCGATGCATTTGCCCTGTGCAGAGTACTAGCTCAGTCACTGCCCAGACTGTGCATGCAGCTTGGGCAGAAGGGGGCAAACATTACACCTAATGCTGTTCGTCTGGGGATGCCCTGGACCGCAGTACATGCTGCATATTATGATATTCAGGAAGAGCTGCTTCATGAGGCATGCGGGCACTCATACTACAATTCCTGAGGGACCTGCTTGCTGGATGAGCCATCTTCTTGTCATTCTCTAGCTATAGTTATGCACTGTTCAATAACCAGAGCCCCTGTACATGACTACACAGTGTCTGTGTGAGCATTGCTGGGCCCAGACCCCCCTGCAGACTCAAAGGGACTCGGTACAAGAGGACTGCCTGTATCCCCCATTCGCTGATCCTGTCCCTACCCAACAGGCTTGATGTTTCTTGCCAAAGACTAAAAGATGCACATTTACACAAAAGTAAAGTGCAGATATAAAGCAAGTAAAATAAAAAGGATTTCAGTGACTGCACACTCTCATACATTTTATTCCCAGCTCTATTTGCGAACAAGAAAGAAAACTACAAAACACTTGAATAGAGTCACTGAAGCACCAGAGCCTGCTGTGTGACATTCAGGAATACAATGCTGAAAGAAGGAATAAGATGTGTGTTGTATAGCAGAAGTTTATTTTGTGGGAAGTGTGTGCGTTGCTGAAATAGCAAACTTGGGTTGGTGGTTACTAGAAATGGTTTAGTGCATAGAATTACTATTCTAGTCTTGTGACACAGAAGCTTGATCTATAAAAAAAAGAACTCTAGGCAATATCACATGGTGAGAAACATCTTCAGGATCAAATGAAGCATGCGAACAGTTATGTTGCCAGAAGAATAGCAGAAAGAAGCTCCTAGGGCAGTAAATCTCTGGATTCCCTGAGATAGTGAGTAACATGTAAAGATGGAATACAGGAATAGAATATCGAGTTATGGCTATGTCTCAAGAACAAAAGTTGCCAAAGAAAAGAGAGCTAAGATAAATATAAATATTTTATATGTCTTCCTATGTGGTGGGAGGTTGGATAAATGTGTCTATTCTTATATATTATTGAGCTAGAGGATATTCTAAGCTTTCTTTCTTCCCCTTCAGTAAATTAGTTAAGTGTGCAAAGACAAACTGGTAAGATGACCTAGATACACAACATACATAATAATGTTGCTAGCCCTGGCTTAGTAACAGGTCTGTGTACTTTTTGCTCATTGCATGTGGCAAACTCGATAATTCTCGTTTTATTTATCCAATAAACTTCCACAACTAGCTTCATAATATCCTTTGAGTCCCATAACTCATAAATCACAAACGTTTCGTTGGAGTCTTGCTGTCAGTGAGATGTATACTTCCTCCACACTTGCAATAGGGTTTTCCCCTGTGGTGCATTTACTGCTAGAGTAACCTGGGAATGCTCAGCTTATTTATTTCATTTTAAAGAGCATCCCAGCCCACTGCTAACATAGGTCTGTCTGTAGGCCACTGAGGGAAAGTGATTTTTAAAATAACTTTTTGCTTATTTGGATTATTACTTTCAGTATTTTTAAGGATCGCAATATCCACCAGCTGCTTTTAACTTGGTTACCAAATCTTAAGTGGTGTTGTGTTTATGCAATTTAATATAGCTGAAAAATTGCATGATGATTATTTTTGATTAACGTAATGACTTGATTTTGGTTGCTACCCAAATATTTTCAATCCCAGCTGAGCATGACAAGTTTCCGGATATTGTATCTACACTGAATATATGTGTAAGGGATATAAGTACAGCTGGAAAAGCTCAGCTTTACCCGTCCAGATCCCCATTATTGGGTTATAAAAACATTTTTACATTTCCTGCAGATGGTCAAATTCTTTTCTTTACCAGTAATGCTCACTCAGAATTCATTATAGACAGCTGCTGGCTTTGATATAACAGAATCGCTAGCACACAAAACTCTACGACATTCACTTACTTCTGTCTTATCAGAACGCACTATAAGTAAACAAAGACCCGCTGATGCAGTGTGTGCCCACAAATAAAATAACTCATTACATGAATTTATGTAGATGAAATAGCTTAGTCTACATATAATAAAACAGTACAAGGGAAGTGAAAACAGATGCTGGAGGATTGCAAAGGGTACATCATTCATCAGCCAAGACCGGTTCTTAAAGCAGAACTCCAGGCAAAATCATAAAGTCAGAATATAAATCGCATTTCAGCCTATGTGTCCTATCTGGTATCTGATGGGTGACTATAGGGAAAAGTAGCTGCTTAATTTCGGTTCAGTTTTCTGTCACTTTTCATCCCCAAACCTCTGCTTGGACAATGTTTAATCAGCTGCATACTGATGTTCATCCCTGTGCCCTCACCTCCTGTATGCATGTCCCCAATCCTAGACTCACAGCACAGTGCAATGCAATAAAGCCATGGAAGGATCAGAGTGCTGAATCCATTACCCTTAGTGTGGGTGCTTTTGTACAGGGGTTTTCAAGCAGCTAATATAAAGACAGCATAATATATTTTTACAAACTGTATAGATTATTTTAAATGAGAACTATGGGGGTCAGTGTTTTTCACCATAGTTCTCCTTAGGGTAACGGGAGGACACAAACAAGCGTCCTACCGTTACCCTAAGCTCAGTATACCGCGAGCAACAGCTCGCGGTATACTGAGACGCCGCAGCCGGAGCGGATCCCGACATGGACGTCGAGATCCGCCCAGCTGCGTGAGTGACAGCTGGCTCTGCCTATCTAGAGGCCGCCCCCTCCCCCGTCCATTCCGCCAGTCAGCGCTGGCAGATCGGAGCGGGGAGAGGGAAATCCAGCCCCTCCCCCTGTCACGGCAGAGAGCTGTGACAGGATCGAGAGGTGAGCGAATCCGGTATGTGTTCGCTCACCTCCCGATCTACTAAGCCGACCTGTGACAGTCTCATTGTCACAGGTCGGCTAGAACTATGAGGTGAGTGGAAATCAGTCATCTCATAGTTCTCCTTTAATGACTATATAATTTTACTAAAAGGGTGGGGGTTTTTTAAACTGACTGGCGTTCCAGTTTAAACTGAAATTGTGACCAGGGGTTAAAGACAAAGTATTTACATATTCTTGACAAAAAGTAAATTCGTTTTAAAACAAGCCCTCACTGACCACTGTAGGTTCAGGCCCTGTGGGACAATACATCCACAAAATACACAGCAGAAGTACTAAAGTCAATACTAAAGTACATTTCACCTGCTTCTCACTCCCTGCAGTGATGTTCTCAGAAGGCTATTGGTTTGTTTGGCTTTTTATAGTCAATAGCCTATACATCCAAAAGAATGCTACAGTATTTTCAGGATGCATAGATATGGCAAATTGCATTTTATGTGACCCAAATTTCAGCAAGGGTGACAAGCAACTGAATCATATATATATTTACATGTGTATGCCTAAATCTGAAATGCATTTAGACTGTCCAAGACTAAAAGACTTAAAAGTAGGGATGCACTGATACCGTTTTTTCGGTATTGAGTACGACTAACGATATTTATCTTTCGGTACTCGCCAATACCGAGTGCCAATACCGGTACTTCCGCTAGCATGGAGCCGGCTTTCTGGCCAATCAGCATTGAGCCGGCCAAACAGCATGGAGCGGGCTACCCGCCGCCTGGCTTCCTGATTGGACGGGAAGCCGGCTCCATATTCCCTAGCGGCACTGTCGGTCAGAGGAAATCTCCATCTGACTGGAAGTTCCGGTATTGGGGGTAAGTATTGGAGCATTTGGGCGAGTACAAATACTCTGTATTGGCAATAACCGGTTTGCTTTTGGAAAACCTTTTTAGCTTTTACTTAGTTGTGTGTCTCTTACAACAAAAATAAGTAATAATATGCAGCACTACAAATAATCACTTAAACAAATAATGTATCTAAAAAAACATAATCAGCCATCAATCTTCATTCAAAACCTTTCCAATAAAGTGTCTAGACTAAAACATGTATCTCTCTGTATATGCAAACATAGCCTCTTCCCGTGCCTGCTACATACAATTTGTATCAGGCAATATGTGTCCATCAAGTGTCTCTAATAAAGAGCAAATGGTGCCTTCAATGATCCCCTTTGAACAGGGTTAACCTTCAATCCACCTTGCAAAATCCGGTTAAACCATTCCCACCTCCATGCTCTGTGTTCCTCTTCATTATATACAAATATACACTGCTCACCTTCTTTCTTGAACCTTACCTATAAATAAGATTCGGTCATAAACTCTCAATATATGGGACCCACTTCTTTTTCTTTTACCTCCTTGTGAGTATGTTTTGTTAGATTAATTATTGGTTTATGTGATTGTTTCCAGCGCTGCATATTAATATTTATGAGTGTAGATTATGAAAGAATGGAAGTATAGATTACTTATATATGCTAGCAGCTTTTGTATATGTGAATATTTGTGTTTAGCACAGACATTGTGCCTAGATAGTTCTCTTACAACAAAAGTTTTTACTTTTTTCCATTCTGTGTAACTGAGTAGGTTGGTTGGGAGGATGGCCACATCTCTTTTACATTTATTCTGAGAAGTTAGTAGGAAAGAAACTTAATTGATCATGATCTTATCCTTCAAATACAAGATAGTAAATCAGTATTATCGGTCCATGTGTATGACTTCATAGTCTCAAAATAGCTTATGCCAAGGTATAGAAAGAGCACCTTCAACACTGCTGATAACAATACAAATGTGTGCCTGGTATGTAATTCAACTTATTCTGTACACAACTTCCTTCCCTTAAAACATATACAATACAAAGTGGCAGATTGGATATATTTTGGGTTGTCTGAAAGCAACATAGAATAAGCTGTAAAAACCCTTTAATCTGTAATAAATATTTAACGTAAGATAAAATGTTGTAAGTTGCTTTAGGTACTATCATGGTATTTACCAAATTGTTTTTATTTATTTGAATTTATGATGGTATGGCCATCAGTAAACATGTCTCTATGAAGATGTATCCCACTCTGTTCGGACCACTGTTACATTCACATTTGACATGCTTGATCTAAAGTTTCTGAAAAGGAATTATGTTTACTGTCACCTATGGTTTGCCATGTGAAAGATCTACACTTCCTAATTACTATAATTGCAGGAGAGCAAACAACAATGTCATGTATTTCATTTACACTCTTTTGGGGTATTTGGTAATGCATTTTAGTGACTAGCTTGATCTGAAGTTTAAATTGCAAGCCTACAGCATTGTATATTCGTCACTGGATTTTCAACATTATAAACTACCAGACTACCGAGTTTGACTATCATTCTTTTCTCCTGTAACTAGAAATTATTGAACATCCTCATATATTTAGTGGTGGACAAGGTAACTGCACCAAGGGGGCACAGATGTCACTGTCTGCATCCCGCTCCAAATGACATTTATTTACCTGCTACAAGCACATTATTTTTCCATTCAGCCCATGCAAAAACCAAATGTGGACACAGGTGAACAGCTATTCCCTTTGCATGTTATCTAAAGCCAAGATTGTTTGTTTTTTTTTCAGTTTTGTATAACTTGGGTCTAGGTCTCCTGTTTATATAGCTGCCTGTCCACGCTGTGTGATTCTCTCCCTTTATTTGTTTTGTTGTGACCATTGTCACTGGGACAGAAAGATATGGAAAATCCAAAATTTTAAGCTGTAACTAAAACAGAAATAGGTGTGGAAGATTACACTATACAACTGTCTAAAGGAACATATTCCTCATTTTGGAGAGCTTTCCTCTCACTCCCTGCTGTTTCTAGAGGGCAGGAATTGAAATAAGTTTCCCCAATGGGGCAAAAGTGGCAAAAAATCCATAACACAAATTTTAACTCTTACTTATTCCACATTGTCAACACATTATTACAGCCACCCTGTAATATTAAGATCATTTTTGGTGAAATAGTTTTTGAGTTTCAGCCACACCGGGTGAACATGCCACAACCTTTATAAGAATTTTTTTAGGTAGTTATATTGAAGGCTGATACACCCTCCACCCACACACTAGTTGGCACCTAGCCCCCTTTTTGAATATTGGGACTACCGTAGCCCTCCGCCAATCACTGGGAGTTTCAGTTTTACAAGTGGCACAATAGGAAAAAAGCAATCTCTTCAGAACAGAGAATGGTAGAAATCAGCAAAAAGATTTTGCAGAAATCCTTGTGATGTAAATCGTTCAGCTGAACAGAATTGCTTTTAATCTCCATGGCAGCTGAAGTTACACTGTAAACATAACAGCACACATCCATTAGTATAAAATCCTAATTCTCCATTGATTCTCCATTGAATGACAATTTTAAAGTGGTTCATACCTGCAATGGACAGCCATCGGTCCTGCATCTGGAGGATTACATGTTTTCACTCTTCTCAGGAATGCTAGGAAAGGTGTTGGGTGTTCTGGTACGCCATGATCTGGCCAAGCTGTAAACTGAAACTGTCTGACTTCTCGCTTTTCACTTGATCCATTCTGTCAAACAGAGAACCTGGCTTCAGAACAATGATTTCCCATAAGCATATCAGTACAACGAGCAATGTTTTTTGGAGGACTGACAGTAAGCATGACATGTTATTGTTAGAGAATGAAAGTGCGGCAGCCATTTGACACAGCTATACAATGCCTGCTGGTTGTCAGGGTCTTTTAAGCGTTATTACAATTTTTCATATATTTTATGACATCTTGAAAAAATGGCCTGTGCTGTATGGATTGCATGTTATACCTCTATGTCACTAGAAACAGGTCCATCAATTCTATAATTATAGGCTTTTCAGGAGGCAATTATTCAAAATGCACCATTATTTCCTGCATTAGTACTTCAGGAAGCTATAAAACTCAAAATTATTTAAATATTTTCCGTCTTTATTTTCCGATTGCGGTACATTTTTCTTAACTGATTGAATTGCTGCTAAAGACATAACAAGGAGGAAGACAATTTAAATGGGCACTTTGTTAACTTTTGGAGGAAATAATATTGTGTTTGATTATATTAGCATATCTTTTTTAAATAAAGCAGAGAAAATGTCTAGATACTTGATACAAGTGTTCTGGTAAATTAACGTAAAAGCTGTAGTTTTGACCAGTAAAAGTTTGCCAGCTGAGTTCCTTCTGGTAAGGAAAGGAGGAATGTTACTTCAAGTGACATGTTCTTAGAGGCCATACAAAATTAGGTTCTCACCCCTTCTCTTGACCCCAACCATCTCCTTGGTTTACCTTCTCTCTAATATGTATCACCGTACTCTTTACTTCGTATATAGGGAAAGGTGAAGTCATTAGACGGAGCTCAGCAACAGGCAGGGGGCAGGGCTTTGTAACTGGTAGTTTAGTCATTGCTTCATGAGCATAAATAGGTCAAACATTCATAATGGGAATAATACTGAGTAGTTAGGTCACTATAAAATAAAAGAGCTGTTTTTTTTGCATCTGGTTGATTCGCTTATTGTCATTAAGGCAGGAAGGTATGGGTATGCAAAAATTTAACAATGTTCTGCTTACCATTTTCATCTCATGTAAATTACCTTGGTGTACTCACTATTTACTTAGCAAAGTGAAGCTCATCTTTTAGAGTGCATGCTTACTTAACTAAGATGAGATGTTCACTTCAATCATGGCAGCTTTTTCTACCCTTTAAATGGGTTTTTACCTTTGTTAGCCAGTTTACACAGTAACAGTGTGATTTACTCAAAGCTTTTAGAACAGGAAATCTCTGTTTAATTTAAACAGTTAAGGACCCATATGTCCTATAGGCCCTTCCCTTTCTAGAGTCAGTTTGACAATCAGATCCTGATCTGTGTAGTAGAGCTGCCACCAGCAGATCTTTCAGCACAGAGTACTCTAACACATGTTATAGCATCAGTGTTTGTTAGACAGAAATAGATACATTAGCTGCAGTTATGAGGAGCAGCTAATTACCGTGTTTCTAGCAAAGTCAATGCTCACATCTCAAAGTGAATGTTCATTTAGCTTTAAGAATACCATGAAGCTGTGTTTACTTCAATCATCCAATCATATCTAAGAAAAAATCCCATTTTTCACATGATTAGGTTTCCATAGTGATCATAGCTTCACCTTATTTACAAAGCCAAGCTAATATTTACTTAATAACAAGTGCATATACTTGATAACTAAACAGCTTGGACTAGTTTAGTAAGGTAACTCCAATGACTTTTCTAACCATTATTTAATACCCAATACAATACCTTGTACAGAGCAAATGTTCTGACACAGTAAGTAGCAAGCTCAACAGTGTCCAATAGAGTCACTTGAATAAGGCCATATGTTTCTGTTCCTCTGCTTGGCCAGTACTGATCGCATTTTATCTAGAAGATAAGAAGTAAAAACTGTTATCACAAATGATTCTACAAAACCCTAAAGCATCCAAAAACCTGGTCTGCCAAAATGTTTCCCATAAATAATACACATATTTATATGTTCTAGGTGAAAGAATATCGAGAAAGAAAAGCATAGGAACTACAGCAAACCAAGTGGGGTAACGCATACTGAAAAAGCTAAAGTAGGGTCCTGGTCCTATACAAGCTTAGCAACGGCAGATGTTCATACACAGGAAAAGGTAACCTCATGATGACACTTGTTCTTACACAACTAGTGAATCAGGTTAGAAACAGCCAAACGGTACAACTGGTGATGAAGATACAAGTTAAGTGTCACTGTTTACAGCACTGCTTAAACCATGTGATATTGAATTTAGATATGGGTGGAAAGTTATATCATTGTGAATGTGATGAATATGTGACTTTTTTTCACTTTAACCAGCTATGAACTGTGGAACCGGTCACAATACCAAGTTTATTCTTAATATTACTTTGCATACAAGTCTAACACCAGGCAGAAATTAATTTTATTGAATGCTACTGCTAGACTCATCCACCTAACCAACCGCTCAGTGTCTGCAACCTCCCTCTGCCAATCCCTCCACTGGCTTCCAATAGCCTAAAGGATAAAATTCTAAATATTAACAACCACTTACAAAGCCATCCACAACTCTGCCCCCGGCTATATCTCAAACCTTGTCTCAAAGTATTACCCTAACCGTCCCCTCCGCTCTTCAAAAGACCTCCTGCTTGGAACTCTTTACCCAAACCTGTCCGACTATCTCCCACTCTTACTGCCTTTAGGCAATCCCTTGATACTCATCTTTTTAGGGAAGCCTATCCCACCTCAAACTAACAACTGAACTCTCACATTCTCAAACAATTTTTTTAAAGATGCTTTTTATTATTTTATCAAATTTTCACAAAACAAAATCCCATTAGAAAGGGAAAACCAGGTCAACATACCCAGTGACACATAAGCAAAAACAAAACATTTTTTAAATATATATATATATATATAGTTGCTCGGAAGACCTCCCGTCCCCAGCAGATGGATCGGCGCTGCTTAAGTGGGGTAAGGAGGCGCAGACCCCCTCCCACAAATTCAGGCTAACCTATTAGCCTTCCAACATATATATACAAAAAATACAGTTAAAAAATAATGAAGTTACAGTCTCAGTACAGAAATACAAAATTTAGCATCTACCTACAGTGTACTTAATAGAATCCTCAAGGAAAACAAGAACTCCCAGATATTATTCTAAATTACAAAGTACAATCAGGTAGGATCAACTGTTGTAGCAGTGGAGGATAACCATGGTCCCCAGATATGATCAAAGTGCTGCGGATTATCTCGCTGTTCATAGGTAAACTTATAAAAAGGCAAGGATTAATCGACCAAACGTTTCCAGCAACTCTGGGCTACCCCACACCAGAAGAATGGCTTTACCGGTGTAGAACAAGAGTAAACGGATTAGAGTCTGGGCCCCAGAATCCTACATCAGTTCATGAAAAGACCTATAGGCAAAAAGTGGGATTGCATATATTGGGGAGACCCAAACCAGTCTCCATAAAAAAGTGACTTCAGACCAAAAGGCACGGATATGCAGGCAAGACCAAAAGGAGTGAAAAAAAAATCTGCTCTCTGACTACAGCGCTTATAGCGCTTATAACATCAAGGTCCGGGATAAGTGCCTGCCATTTCTGTTTACATTTATCAAATCTGGAAGATCTAGTGGCCATAATAAGTTGATTCCAGGTTAATGGAGATATCTCTAAGTACATTTTTTTCTAGAGGAGACTGGATTGGAACAAGAGTATTCAACCCAAATTGGGCTTGAACTGCATAAAACATTTGAAAATACGCCAAAAAAGCGGCAGGAGAAAACTGTAACTCTGAGTTGCGAAAAAGTAATCATTACTCCATACCTAAATAGATGAGAGAGGGATTTGATTCATTTCGAGGACCAGAAGGCAGCCAATGGCAAGCACTGCAGCTCCGGAAAGGAAGGATTACCCCACAGAGATGAGTATGGGGAGTTGAACCAAACATCCACAGACAGCCAACTAATGACATATTTAAGGATACGAAGCATCACAGAAATAAGAGCAGTACCTGAACGTAAGCTAGTAACCCCCCTATAGATAACATTGTGGAGGGATTCAAAAGAAGTATGGCAGCCTCAGTCGCTGTACAGGCGTTTCCCACATGAGGGAGTAGCCAATCGTGGATCCCTACCAACTGGGTGGCCAATGGTACACATGGAAATTGGGGAAGGCTAAACCTGCAAGAGAATACAGAAGCTTTAAAGGAGAACTATGAGGTGAGTGCTTTTCACTCACCTCATAGTTCTAGCCGACCTGTGACAATGAGACTGTCACAGGTCGGCTCAGTAGATCGGGAGGTGAACGAACACATACCGGCGTTCGCTCACCTCTCGATCCTGTCACGGCTCTCTGCCCGGACAGGGGAGGGGCTGAATTCCCCCCTCCCCGCTCCGATCCGCCAGCGCTGACTGGCGGAACGGACGGGGGAGGGGGCGGGTACAGCTGGCTCTGCCTCTAGATAGGCAGAGCCAGCTGTCAGTCACGCAGCTGGGTGGATCCCGGCACAATTGTCGGGATCCGCTTCAGCTGCGGCGTCTCAGTATACCGCGAGCAGCAGCTCGCGTTATACTGCGGCGTCTCAGATGATGGGAGGACGCTAGTTTGTGTCCTCCCGTTACCCTAAGGAGAACTATGGGGAAAAGCCTTAACCCCATAGTTCTCCTTTAACACCTCCAGAGCCACACAAGGAGTACGTCCCCGCCATAAAAATTTAGTACTAAGAGAATCTATTTTACGGAAATATCTCAGTGGGCTGTAACACGTAGAGCTAGTCATAATATATACAAGTTTAGGAAAAAAAAACATCTTAATAATATTGACCCTTCCCATAATATCCAAGGGTAAATCTTTCCACTGTTTCGTTTTTAATCGAAGGGATTCGATCATGGGAACTACATTTTTCTCAATATAAGAGGAGACAGGGAGGTGAACCTTAACTCCTAAATAGTTAAATTCATGAGCCACTTTCAGTGAGGACGTGGGGTGGACATGCACTGACGTGTTATCATCCAAGGTAAACAGAGCAGACTTGTCCCAATTAACTTCAAAGCCCAAATAGTACCGGAATTTCTCCAGAAATTGAAGTAAGTGAGCCAAGGAACCATTGGGGTCAGACAAGTAAATCAGACTATCATCCGCATGCAGGGATAGACGTACCGACAGACCACATAATGAAGCGGATTCCCTTATCATGGCCGCCAATGGTTCAATCGCCAGAGCAAACAGGATAGGTGAGAGGGGACAACCCTGTCTAGTCCCCCTATATATGCTAAAGGGAGATCAAACATCCTTATTAACCTGCAATCTAGCCACCGGGGAATTATAAAGTAGGGCAGGGCCCTCCTTACCATCTTGTCTTGAATTCTATTGTAATTATAATGTATTCCTTATATTGTAAAGCTCTGCACAAACTGTTTGCGCTATATAAATCCTGTATAATAATAATAATAACCCTTCATGCAACAATGTGTATACAGCTAAATATTCATGAAATGACTGTCAAGAAGATGATTAGTCCATAAACAAAACAGAAGGTTCAGCTGTCCAGTGGCCATACAACCGTAAGTTTGCCAAGCACACAATAAAACATTCCATCAAAAGAACCGGAAGGCAATGAAAAGGACTTAAGGAAGTTAATAAATGTTAATGAAAAACATCTATAAACAATGCTGCCAGCCAGAGTACTCATGTACACCATTGAGAATGCAATTACCAATATCTAAACTGCTGTAGAGCCCATAAAATATGTTTCAGAGGATGACCACAAAAAAAAGTGAATGCAGTTTTGAAAAAAAAAAAGGATGATGTTTTCCATAATGAAAATATTGGCCTTTAAAGATGTAAAAAGGATTAGGATAACGATAGAATATTTAGTTCTTCAAAATTAAATACATTTGAAAAAGTAAAAGCATTACATTGTTTCCAGCTAAATAAGCGATTTTAGTGTTTTGCATGAATGTGTGATATTTATTTTTGGCATTTCTAGTTTGAAGGGAAATAAGAAGGCAAATGATAGATTAACAAAGTTACTTGTTTCAATAAATGACGCCTGTTTCTAGGTATTGTGAGTTCAAAAGTTTATTACCATGCAGTGTAAGTGAAAGCAGCATGTATTTTTTACACATGCCTATTAATAAATAATGTGCATAAAACATTTTGCAAAGTAAATGGGAAAGACCTTTCTGCACATTCCCAACATGTGGCAAGGTCAAAAGAAGGTCAAGTACTTCTTATGTTGTAATAATGCTATAGGTGAAATATTAGCTGCACCTTATTGTTAGTAAGATTAAACTATGTATAATACATATTTTGTGGCTCACTAAAAGGGTACACTAGGTCAAAAGGGATATTTCAGATGTAGGAGACTAGTAGGCTGAGTCACCACAAGGTTTTTATAAGTCTTGGCAACTGTAGTGTTTAAATTGCCCTTGCTTACTTCTTGGCAATGTTCAAGTCCACCATGGTTCCGCTCCCACTTCCCTTGGTTCACTTCTACACATAAAATAAAGATCCAACAAGAAAGCTGGGATCCTGTTCTAATGTGAATGATCACATAATGTGATTATGTGTCCCTTTATAAATAATAGTAATACTCATAATGTGCTTAACAGAACATACAACTGTTTGAGCGTCAATTACTTTTTACATTTTTTGGGCAATATAGTCATATACACTGATCAGCCATAACATTATGACCACCCACCTAATACTAAGTAGGTCCCTCTGTTTATGCCAAAATAGCCCTGACCCAATGAGGCATGGACTCCACTAGACCTCTGAAGGTATGCTGTGGTATCTGGCACCAAGTCATCGGTAGCAGATCCTTTAAGTCCTGTAGGTTGCGAGGTGAAGGCTCCATGGATTAGACTTGTTTTTCCAGCACATCCCACAGATGCTCGTTTGGATTGAGATCTGGAGAATTTGGAGGCCAAGTCAATACATCCAACTGGTTGTGTTCCTCAAATCGTTCTAGAACCATGTTTGCAGTGTGGCAAGATACATTATCCTGTTGAAAGAAACCAATTCCAACAGGGAAAACCTTTTCCATGAAGGGGTGTACTTGGCCAGCAACAATGTTTAGATAGGAGGTATATGTCAAAGTAACATCCACATGAATAGCAGGACTCAAGCTTTCCCAGCAGAACATGTACACATCAGGCCAACCATATGATGTAAAAGAAAATGCGATTCATCGGACTAGGCCACCTTCTTCCATTGCTCCATGGACCAGTTCTGATGGTCACGTGCCCATTATAGGCACTTTTAGTGGTGGACATGGAACAGCATGGGCACCCTGACCAGTCTGTAGCTACGCAGCCCCATATGCAACAAACTGTGATGCACTGTGTGTTCAGGTACCTTTCTTTTGGAATCAGCATTAACTTTTTCAGCAGTTTGAGCTACAGTAGCTCTTCTATTGGATTGGATTGCATGGGCCAACCTTTGCTACCCACGTGTATCATTGTGCCTTGGCCACCCATGACCCTACTTCACCAGTTCTTCTTCCTTGGACTACTTTAGGTCCTGACAACTGCAGACCGGGAACTGCAGTTTTGGAGTTGCTCTGACCCAGTCATCTAGCCATCACAATCTGGCCCTTGTCAAAATCACTTGAAATTCTTCTTATTGCCCATTTTTTCTGCTTCCAACACATCAATTTAAAGGGACAAAATGTTCACTTGCTGCCTAATATATCCCACCCACTTCCAGCTGCCATTATAATGAGATAATCAATGTTATTCACTTCACCTCTCAATAGTCATAATGTTATGGTTGATCGGTGTATATTAGTTTACATAGACTCCAGAAAAACATACATACAAAAGCCGCAATTGGGAATTAGTATATAGAGACAATGCATTTTGTACTTGCGCCCTCTAATACAACTTACTCTATAAGATACACAATACCAAAATTCTATGTTTACAATTACCATGGAGTAGCCAGCTAACTGTTGTGAAAGAGTTGCTTAAATATCAGAAAATAGTTATCAGTTCATACAGTACAGGAGTTCTGTGTTTAATTTCTATCTACTGGTCCAAAACTGGCTCAAAGAACATTGACTTTAGTAACATCTTTAGTTATTTCACTGAAATAAACCTTCTAACTACAAATTAATTTACATACATTTTATTTTCATAATTTTTATATAATACAAACCTATATGTTTGTTTCATTGTGTTGTGAGAAGCTTAAATTAAAGGAAAGCATTGATAAAATATGCTGCAGTTTAATGGGATTGAACTGGAACAGTTAACATTTGAAGCCCAGAAAGAAAAAAGCCTGTGCAAGGTACACAAAGTAAAGAAGTTACTTCTTGACCAGAGATTCTTATAAAGAAAAAAACATTTATTAACAATGTTATAGCACATATATTGCGCCATCTCCCAAAACACCGTTAAAAAGAATTGACAACGTTGCCACTTCCACCCACACACTTGCATACATGCCCGCAGGACGCCATATCGACCACCTAGAGGAATTCTCTATGTATATTTGCTGGCTGTTATTGTATAATTATTTTCAGGTTACTTTTAAATGGTGATATCCAAATAACGTCCATCTGAATATCACTTTCATGGACTCATAGGAGTATTTGTAAAGAAAGGGAGGATAATGTAGTTATTTTGTATGTCCACACTTGATTGATTCAAAAGTCAATACTTTACACAGCGTCGGCATGGACAGTGGTTGGACAGCATGGACAGTGGTTGATTGAAAACTACCACTCCTCTCCACTTGAGAGGGTTAACGCCTTATTGCTGCTGGATAGCAAGACACAGATGGCTCATTTATTCATGGATAATGTAATCCAGCTAATGTCATAATTTGCTATTTAATCACAGTATATTGTATACTTGTATCATTATTCTTGGAAACCTCACAGGTAATATTCGTTTATTTTGAAGATTGTATATTTTTCTGCAAACAGCAGATCTCAATCTCAATCCAAGTATTCCACGCTGCCTGTTGTTACACCCTATTTTTTTGCTTGACGAGCATAGTCCATAGGCAGTTGTCTAATGGTAATACTCAACAGCTGACTGATAGCGATTACAAAGTCCTCAGATTCTTGCAATGTATGGCACTGAGTTCTAAATCATATAGCTTCTCTTGTGACATTTTATCATGTACTTGTTGGCTTCCTCGTCGTCATAGTGCAGCCTTCATGTCAGTAGCAGAGCCGCATTCGTAACCAGAAAGTAGCTTAATCCAGCATTTCCTCAGACTCCCAGGTGAGCGAAGCCCCAAGTGGGAGGGGCGAAACGTGTCAACGGTCTCCTGCCCGAAAGGTCTGCCATCGCTCAACTGGGAGTCTGAGGAAGTTCTGGATTTATAGATAATCCCTCTAGGTAGTCGATTGTGGTTCTGCAGGCATGTATGCAACTGTGTGGGTGGAAGTGACAACGTAGTCAATTCTTTTTAATGGTGTTTTGAGAGATGGTGCAATATATGTGCAAAATAATACAAATGTTTTAGGCTGTCCTTGCTATATACCAAAATGTTTTGGTTGGAGTTAAGCTTTAAGTTTTCTAAAAAAAAATAAAAAAAACTTGTTTTTTTAAGCAAAGGGAAATATTATTGTAAATAAAAAAAAAAGAATGCAAAAAAAGAATGCAAATGGTTTAAAAAACGTTTTGTGGCAAAAGTGATACTTTTGCAACTGCATTCACATCATGCTGCATATGTTCTAAAGATTTGCTTGTAACACAACATATGACAATAAAACCACTATTTTCAGTGCAATCACCGTTTATTGAAAAATGATTATTACTGTTATTATTACATCACCAACCATTATCTAAAGAAAATTAAAATTGCTGGTATATGCAGAAATAAGCTGATGGGCGTCTTAAGATTCAGTTAAAAGCATGGCTAGGTAAACACATATAATTCTTCTATTTTAACGCTGACAACTTGGCACATCAACATTTGGGTAATGTTTTCAAGGGAAGAATAAGTTATGCATTTATAATGAAAAATGTCTGTCGAGAATATGGAATGGCATTAGCTATTTCAGCCTTGTTACGCTTTTCTAGACTCAAGCATTTGACAAACGTTTTGTGCATTTTATTGCCATTCATATAAACCTAAAATTTTTTCAGCTATGTGAATTTCTGTATTAAATTTCACAAGAAAAGAAGGTGGTCATAGGCTATAGGCCATTCAGGACCTACATGCATATAAAATAGTGCTTTCTATTAATTGCCAATCAGTCGACCAAGAATATTGCAAGTGTGTCATAGTCCTATGTTTAGCTATACAGAGAATTAAGTGAACAACAGAAACAGATCTTTACCATGTCAATGCCAGAGAGCAGCTGCCATAAAGATTCCAGAGCTGTGTGGGGCATGCCAAAAGCTTAACTCCTCTTGCCCTTTTTTAAAGTGTATGGAAACCCTAACAATAAAGGTAACTTGTTAGGCCCCCTTTGGGTTGATACATATACCACTGATAGTGTTTTGTTATATTTGTTTGATAAGTTAAAACAAAAATACTTGTTGCTCTTGCCGGAAATCTAGTTATTTGAGGACATCCTGTGCTATCTGCCGCTGCTGCCTGTTATCAATGACCTTCTTATCTGAAGACTACAGAACCATACCCTTTATTTTACAATTAATAGGAGAGGGATAGGTTTCCATAGCTGTATTATGTTTCTGATATAGACAGGCAAGCGAGTGTTGTCATCCTAGGGCTAAAAGCGTGTTATTAGCAGAATCACAAAAAAAAAAAACAGCCTGAAAAAAAAAAAAAGAATGCAGCGCTACCTCCAGTCGTTAAAGGAGAACTATGAGGTGAGTGATTTTCACTCAGCCTCATAGTTCAAGCCGACGTGTGACAATAAAACTGTCACGCGTCCGCTCAATAGATCGGGAACTGAGCGAACACATACCGTCGCTCGCTCACTCCTCGATCATGTCCCTGCAGAGAGCCGTGATTGTCACTCACGGCTCCATGCAGGGATTCCCCCCTCCCCTGCAGCGCTGACTGGTGGAACGGACGGGGGAGGGGCAGGTACAGCTGGCTCTGTCTCTGATCAGTAGAGAATCATACAGGCTGCCACTGATGACTTCTCCTTTGAGAATATTAGTTTCCTAGCTGACATGCTGATGCTTTGGCTTCAATACTTTGAGTCTCTGATCACTCGTTCACAGCTTGTTTGTCCTGGGTCTGTCACCCAGGTATGTGTGGTAAATGTATCAGATCAAAAGGGACCAAATAAGAGAAATGACTTGTTAAGAGTTTACATACTCTTTAAGGGCTAAGGGAGCTAAGCTTTTGGCATGCCCAACTCAGCTCCGGGGTCTTTACGGCAGCTGCAACTGAAATTTTCAAAAAGAGGAGCAGCAATGGCAGCCCATATACATTTCTCACAACAGAGTTACTTTAAAAAGTTCTGCAGGTCTCTTTCTATAACTGACTCTGCTTTCTCCTGGATATATTTTGAGAACAGTGGTCAACATGCTTCTAACAATGCACTATAAATACAAATACATACTGCTATATACTCTGCAGTCCTGTTGTGTCATATCACTGTAAATATGCTTTGTTTATTCCTCTGTAGGGGAACCTCAAACTCTCTCCTATTAGGTCATGTTTGAAATTGTTCTGTTCATAGATATCTAAGCTCAGGATATAGCATTTGCAGAACTGATCTCACAGACGTCTGTGTGGACAGAATTGATCTGGGCTTTAGAAAATGCACTGGGGAATGTTATCAACATTGTGCAAGGAGGGATAACTGAGCCTGAAAGCTTATCACAAGCCACATACTGGCTCAGGCTTTGCCCAAGAGAAGACGTTGGCCAGGTTTTTAGCTGACATGCATTTATTGCTGTAGGAGAAGAAACGGTTAATCTTCTGGAAGCCAATTGCTGATATGTGACAATAAATAGTGTACAGAATTGCACATCCTCCCAACATTTTCAAGCTGAAGTTATGGACATTATTAATGTAGAAATGAAAGTGACTGGAGCATAAACTAAATAGTGGATAAAGACGGCATGCAATTTAGCACATTCACTAATGAGAGTAATGAGAACATCTCTCACACGGAAAGTGACCTTGCAGTGGAATGAAGCTTGTGGGCTGTCCACAAGAAGATTGATGTGCGATGTGATTAATGTATTCCTTACTTTTATATTCTTTTGTCACCAACAAAAGCTGTTAAGTAAGCAACATCTATGCTGCACCACACATTAAATTGGGTCTGTGGACAAATGGCCAAATGCCAGGTTGAAGAATGTATATACTATATGTCAATTGTGTTACTCTGGCATTTAGCCTCAAATTTTTTAGAATTTGACAAAACCTTTCTATGTTGGTTTGCACGTGGTATGATGCTCCTCGAGCCAACCATAGCAACCAACTGGTGAATGGTGCACCACAAAGTATTAGATTCTTTAATAGTACGACATGTATCGAGCCAAGGAGCAACATGGAGATGATAACATAATTATTAGATATTGACAGGCCTTCAAAGGAAAAAAACATAGTAATGTGGTCCTCCAAAAATGAAAACAAACCTGGCAATACATGATTACCATACAGATTATTGCTACAATATGCAGGGTACAAAGGGCAATTGTTAAAATACATAAGGAACAAATAGGCAATAGTGACCGAATGTAAGCAACTGGGCAATCGTGGTATTACTTGGGCAACAAATGAGCAACCGCTACAATATGCAAGCAACAAACAAACCTTCCTCTGCTACCCGAGCGCATTGTGCAATGTAGTTGAAGCCTATTGGCTCATAGTGCTAGCTCTTGCATATCAGACTGTGTTTTGGTTTGTATGGGGATTAAGGAAAATTATTATTATGATATTTCAAATATTTGCCGTTTTTAAATATACATTATTTTGTATGAACAGATAAATAGAGTAAACTGGTATTTTTCTAATAATTGCTTGGGGTTTTATTTGAACAAATAATTCTTTATATAATGACATGTGGCATAGAGCTCCTTGCTGTGTTAGATGACAATCCAGTTTGGAGAATTTCTGCAAGATTGTGGTAGGGAAATAAGACTGTATGCTCCTTTGGGCAGTGAATAATGTATATGGTTCTTCATATACAATCAAATATAATGTAATCAAACAGGGATACATATATTTCTCATTGCACAGTAGAATCGCCTTTATGACCTGATCAGTGAAAATACACTTGCATACGCTTGTTATTTTGCATGGGCCACTGGTATGTATAGTAGGTGTGAATAATAAAATGCAAAGGCTGGTGGTCACTGGTTCTTATATAAAGGAAGTCAAGGGATCTTTTGAACGTTGAGACTGCATATTCGTTCTAAAAATAACATTCAGGCACCCCATTTTTTTAGAATTGTATGTATTGTAAACACACATACATAAATGCATGGCTATATAAATTAAAACAATATAAATATTTACCCTTGACCTCTCTTCCAGTTTGGTCATCATTACAACTGTAGCACTGCGTTGCTCCCACATCATTCTCCAGAAATCTCCAAAGGTTTCTGGAAGAGGTCCTTGTGTTGCTATATAGGCATTCTGTTTTCTGTAACCATCAATGTAATTGGAATTGATGTAGTCACTTCCTGGTATTCCTGCAAAACAAGGACGACAGCAGTGGTATGGGTTATAATGACCCATAAGAATTTATTGTAAAACAAATGTTTAATTTTGTTTATAGTTTCACATTTCCTAGAATTAGCTTCTAATGGAAAATTTGTTCCAAGCTCACAAATTGTTCCTATTATTGTTATTTACTTAGACTAAACACAAGCATAGCTTATCCACTTTAAAAATATTGCTGATTCCACAAAGTAAAATATTAGGCAATGGTTTATGATACACAGAATGAAAGATGATATGTCTAGGGTTGTTGTACAAATAGTACATATTCAGATCTAAACAAGCTCAGTGAATATTCCTATTTAAAACTTGAAATCCAACTATGGCATTAGCCAGTGGGGCTGGCATATTGTTAAACAGCAAGATTCGGTGTAGCCAAAAAACATTATTCTCTTGATCACTAGATACTATCTTCAAGTGTATGTAGAGACCTGCTCAAGCACCTAAACCAAACCAGCTTGTACCAGCAACCAAACCCATTATTTGTACCCAACCTGAAACTACTGCATTGTTCCACATATATAACCAGCTATCATATTACACAAACCTAATAAGCTGACATTTTCAGAGCTAAGCTACTGCAAAGTTACAGAGAGGGTACCATGCTAGAGAGACTGTCTAGTCACCAGTTATCAGTGAATATAGAACAGATGAGGCACATAACTGAAAGTAAGCAGAATTTTAACTACTTGTGTTCATCAGCTGAGCGTTACATAATTGTTGGGAGTTATACGCTTCTAGCAAGATCAGCAATCACCATTTATCTCTGGGTACTATAGGGATAAGCTTTGAACAAAGACATGGCACAGACTACCATCAAAAACGACCACTTAACCAAAAGGGCCTTTGAACTATATGTTGAGCTTTCTGAATCTTGATTATACAATATCAGTGTGATTATACAAGTACCAGTGTGAAGTTGACATAATAACCTTAGGCCTGGTTCACACCTGGGCGTTTTATAGCGCTGATCGACGCGTTGTAAAACGCCCAGCAAGTGAAATCCCCTACTTTCCTATGGGCATGGTTCCCACCTGGGCGTATTTCAGCGCATAGGAACGCGCTGAAAAACACCCTGCGCCCAAAGTACAGGAGCTTCTTTGGGGCGTTTATCAGCGCGTTTCCATTGGTATTCCCGAGTGTGGAACGGGGTTAACAAAGCGGTAACCCCGAGCCACACTCGGGAATACAGCGTACAGGTCTTACCTTGTCCGCGATCCCCGCTGTGTCCTCCGGCGGCTGCCAACTTCCGAGTTCTGTCCCTTGCGAGCGGCCGCGTCGCAGGGGGGCAGAGCCGGCGGGAAGTTTGAAAGTGAAAAAAAAATAAGCATTTTTAAATTAAGGCTGAAAAAACAGCCAATCAAGTGGCAGAGATTCTAATGTTATTATTGGTGAATAGGGGGATCACTCAGGTGCCAAGAAAACCAATTTAATTCTGAACTATTTTGTGTCGGCAGAGAGAGTGTGTGGTGAGATCGGTTTTCTGCTACTTGACTGGCCTCTTTTCCAGCCTTATGGAGCCAAGCTAGCTTGGTATTATAGAATCTAAGAAAGGGGGCGTGCCCTTCAAACGCGTAAACCGCTGCAGCCCCTTCAGCGTTCTCTGTACACCGACCGGGCTCCATGTCTGCTCATTTGGATTGTCCATATTGATTCTTCGCGTGTGGAGACTCTATTAGGCATATACACTGCAACGATTGTGAGTGCCACTTCTCCACGTGTCTCCTCAACTAGACCATGTGACCTGTAATATCACTTTACCAACAAAGAAGCACAGGATTCATATAGTTGGCTGCTAAAACCCTTTTTACAAATGTAACAGCAAGGAAACCCCTGAACCCAGCTAACATAGTTCTAGCCTTGCGTTATGAAGAGCTAAAACAAACACAAACTACAAAATGCTCCCCCACTTCAGGGTTCAGTACGAGGAATAGCATCCAGTCTTAGATGAGTTGCCTTTCATACAAGCTTTAAATACCTCTGCATACATCAGTAATGCATATGTAGGCCGTCCATACATGTAAAGGTAAATAAGCAATCAGTTATCGATTTGATCATATACAATCTTTAAATTGAAAATTATTATTAGACTTAAAAAAAGGTTTTAGGAACCAATCTTATTTTTCACGAAATTAGATCATATACTGACTAAATCCCCTATTTAGCCAAATTAACTGTTGAAATATATGATTCATTGAAATGATCATTATATTGAACTATCATAATGATGCAAAATATGGCCAACATAACTCACTGTTAACTGTTCATCCTTTAATGATCAGAAAAATGGTACAATCAGTTAAAAAACAATGTTTGATTATACTCACTGTGGATGTTATATTTATTTGTCAGCATGCACTGAATAATTACAAACTAGTATCTGATTTTGCATGCTAGGACTGTCTATTAACAAAACAAAACTCAGGTTTGGGCAAGTTGTTTGTATGCTCTCCAATCAATGGCAGGTTAATGATTTTTGTCTATATATAATGTATAATTGGTTTGTAATAAAAATCACCCTATGAGTTATGGTAGATCTAAACAATACACTTATCCTTTAATCAATAGATCATTAAAGGAAGGTCTATAGCTGTAAACAACACTTATTCTCATGATGATTATTTGTAAAAAAAAAAAATATTCCTAGCATAGTAAAACACTTTACTGGCAACGCTGCTGAAAATGCACTGAATTACTGAAGAAATAGGATTGAATGTTTTTATTTCTGAATGGTGCCAGAAAGCAGTGCAGGTTATCAATACTATTATTCTTTAAACTGTGGGCCTGCAGTGCTAGATAGGTGCTTCTAGACTGATGAACTTCCAAGTGCTGGAAGCTAGATATTCACCTTAAATGAAAACTCTGCTGCTGTGTATATCATTAATAAAGGGAAACTGCATAGAAAAAAGATACACTTGTAAAAGGAGAGTAAAATGTTCTCTTTTCAATAGTTAAAGCTGGCACGTGACACTGCAGCTGTCACACCCGGGCTCTATAGCTCGAGAACTGAGAGATCACAAACTGCTAATCACTCACTTCACGGCTTTTTCCTGCACAGAGCGGTGACTATCAATCACCACTCCCTGCAGGAATGCCCCCTCCCTTCTTTGTTCCTTCGTGCTCATTGGAGGGACAGAGGAGGGTGCAGGCAAAGCTGGCTCTAGAGAGCCAGAACCAGCTGCCAATTAGGCATTAGATAGCCTGCTATATGCTAATTTTGGGGCATAGGAGAACATTAGTAAATATACTCCTGTTACCCAAAAGCACTAAAGCCTAAAAAAAAGGTTTGGCTATAGTTCTCTTTTAAGACCCTCTTACATATGCAAGCGGTAGAGGGCTGAACAGAGGGTGCATGATGACTGCACACAGCCCGATCAACATACAATTAACATGCTTTACAAGGACTGTAAATGTGTTTGCACAGATTATGATATCTGAATGTCAGCTGGACTAGTTAGACATGTTTACTCATCCATCCTCTGGCTAGGGGAGTGTATCAAGATTTCTACTGACATTATCAAATTGTTCACTGAAATAAACATGCTCTGGGAATTTAAAGGACAAATCAGAAGTGATGGTTAACATCTTAAAGTAAACCTAGACTTTAGCTATGCAGAACAAAGCAAAGGTTCACTATAGTAAACTATCCCTTCTACCCAAAATCACATACTGTACACACATTTCCTTTCCTTCTATGCCACTTCTTTCAGCTGCTAGAAGTGAAGAAGATGCACTGTACTTCTGAGTATAGAGAGCATGTGACTCTCTCCCATTTCTCTTATGTGACACTGCTAGTGCTGAGGGTTATTGGTTCAGCGCTGTTACATGGGGTTATGGAGAGATATGTCACTTGTGTGTAAGCACTAAAACTTATACAAGGCATCCTTTCCTCGCTTCTAGTGATTGAGTATAGTCGGACAGGAGTGTTGTGGGGGGATTGTGCATTGAAACAAACCTGTTGTTTACAGCGTAACTTGAATAAAAATGAGTAAAAATGATCAAATATTTATTTTCAATATAAGATACCGGTATATCACTCAAAAGAAGGATGGTTTGACTGGTACTTAATAATCACCACGTAATAGTATTCTTTTCTCTGTTATATACTGTAAACACAGACAAGCAGGCACTCATTTAAATGACAAGAATCAAATTATTATTAACATACAATATTATAGAAAATCGTTCATGCATTATTTTTAATTTCCACCAAATTCCACAGATGGTCACGTTTGCAAATATGAATATTTCAATAACTAATTCCACTCAGCATGAAAATGCAATGGAATCAGGTTGCTAAAACACGAACAGCCTTTATTTATCATCGTGGTTCCAGTGCAGTAAACTCAGTTGGCTAAAGTCTTTCTGTTGCAAACATCAAAGTTAAAACCTAAGAATTACAGCTGGGCTCCAATCTCCAAATTGTCCCTCCCTTCATGAAGGGTATTTAAGAACTGAGACACATTACTAATGTAAGGGATTTAAATTAGTCATGTAACTATATGTGGGGGTCTATAGTTCCTGGCTATGCTTTTGGGCCTCTTACCCCATTACTGCAGCGCAGAGTATGCAGGGGAAGCTAAGAACTCAGTGCTGGCTACCCTGCAACATGCATGCAAGTCTGAAGCTTTTGGCGTTTCAATGGCTCCTGCATGGGACCTGCTCTTGTGCTCATAAATCTAAAGACTAGAATGTTATTATACTACAAAATACAACCTAGCAAAAGCTATGATTCTGCTAGTGTTCCATCAGTTAAGGCCCAAAAGTCAGGAACAAGAAGGAAAACACAAGACAGGCTATCGTCAAGGAGGAACTCCATCAAAAAAATCTGCTTAATTATAGGGTGTTGGGTGTTAAAGGGGTTAAAATTCTAGGCATTTTTTTGTCTGTGTTCCTATTTGCTGAAAGTTTGAAAATAAAAGTATTTCCATATATGTCTCTGACTGATTAGCTTACTATAAACCATAAGTTGGGGGTAACCCCCCTCTTTAACAGTTACACTTAATTCTGGATTAGGTAACAAGAAAGGAAAAGGGGAAATTAAAAATAAGTGAATAAACAAAGTATCATTGTTGCTTTGCATTGAGAGATTTACCCTCACTTCTGGTGACCACAGGATGCTAAGAGAGATCTTGATAACAGGAATACCGATGGCAATAATACCTTGGCTGTGAATCCCTAATGTACAAATAAACGGCTCCATACAAGGATGGATTTAAAGAAGAAATATGGGGAGAGTGAAATACACTCATCCTTATAATTAGAGCCGAGGTGTGACACTGAAGCTGTCATATATCGGCTTTATTGATCGGGAACTGATGAATCACATACCACTGATCGCTCAGTTCATGATCTTCTTTCTTCAGAGAGAGGTGACTGTCAGTCATTGCTCCCTGCAGGGATTCCCCCCTCCCCTCTCTGTTCCTCCAGCGCTGCCTAATAGCACAGACGGAGAAGGGGACGGGCACTGCTAGAAAGGCAGAGCCAGCTGTCAATCAGGCAAAAGGGTGGATCTCGACAATATTGTTGGGGTCTATACCAGTTGCAGTGCAGGTATGTGCTGAATTTTGGGTCACAGGAGGAGAAGCAAAAAAAGGTTGGGCCATAGTTCTCTTTTAAGCATAAGGCACTCTAGGACTGAGCCTTTAGGTGCTAGTGTAGCATGCTGTTAATGTATCTGGTAATATAATACTGCTTTGACTCTCTAACACAACATCACTATAACTTTGCTTTTAGCTCTATGGCATGGCATTACAAGGCTTAATCCAATTCTATCTATCATAGGATGCCTTTGGTGTATATTTTTGCTACTTCAATAACATGAAAAATGTATTTGGCTTGTTTGCTGCCTTTCAAGCTGTGGCCTGACTTCTGACATTTTCCAAAATAAGAAAATCCATTTCTATCTACATTTTCTGTATTCTTGCTTAGCATGAGAGTGATGTGGTTTAAGTGCGAAAAAGAAATTGGCACTTACTAGGTTCCCTGTATATAGGTTCCTGATACCCAGACCCAGTCTATGAACCAAATGAAAAAACAAACAAACAAAAAAACTGTTTGCTTTAAAAATGGAAAGATACAAAACAGCATAACATTTCAGCTGCGGGTTGTTTTGAAAATGATTTGGGGCATGTAGGATAAGAATTGCTCAGCTATCCCGCCTTTCCCATGTACAAGAAATCAACTGTCTCAGTTGAGCTGAATTATCTTCTTTAAAGATGGATTAGTTACTGATGTAGGCAGCAACATCACCAGCCTCGCATATTGCTTTAGATTTGCAATATGCATAATTCAGGACTAAAAAGAATATTCATTTTTCATTCCTGGTATCACAGATTCAGTGATTAGCAGTCAATCACTTACAGAAAGCTATCATGCAAACAATCATGAGAAACCCAAGTCAAACTAAGATGCTTTTGATTTAAACAGCAGTGGAGATATATCAAACATTATTCTGGCAAGGAATTGTACAGATTAGAAGAATAATGAGCAGATGACCTTGGTCGACTTGGTCCATGGCTGATATATAGACAGAAAATATGACGGAGCTTTCCAAGTATAGGCAATAAAAGACTCTAAATAAATCATTTTTGCATTTACAGTAAAGACGTGATGTGGTTTGTGCAGGTTTATATGAAAACTAATAACACACGTTTTAAAGAGCAGGCAATATGATAGCTCAGCACATTATTTGTATAAACTTTAAACCCATTTAGTAGGCACCGAGTGTAACGGGATTGGATAGGGAATGTCAGTGACTGTACAGCACACAGACAAGATGATTACAGACTAGATTATTATGAACTATTTTTGACCTCTATGTTTAACTCGTTCACTGTCAGACAAAATGGATGTATATAAGGGACTACAGGGCAGCATAGGAAATAAAACATGAATAAAATGTTTACGCTTCCCAAATCTGACAGCATGGTCACACAAATCAGTATGATGCTGTGGGATGAAAATGTGCAGGGCACAAGGACCAAATGATAGGGACAGCACTGCTGTATGGAGACATGTTATGAAGCATTGGAAATGTTCGGCTGATTGCTTGATGTTTTCTTTTTGTTATAAGATAAGCCCGCTCAACTGGTTTATTGCCTCTTGGACAGATGCTTGCCCTTTCCTGCACAGTGTATATGCCTATTTTGAGGTCTATATAATTTACAAACAATAAAGAACACTTGCATATGGCCAGATAAATATGTAAATGAAAATATGCATAATTATGGTGTTTAAAGTTACAACATAAAAATTTTTAGGCTCGTGCATGGACTCTTTCCTGATCAGAGCAGTACAGATCGGATGGCAGCGATGTGACATCCGGTCCGTCTTGCGATGGAGGAAAAGACTGAATTGACGGGTCTATGTTGGTGTATGGTGAATCGGATGTAAACTGATGTGTTTGTTCACATCAGATTACCCTTGATTCGGCATGATCGGGTCTCTCGAAACAAAACACTGTTCCATGTGTTTTTCTGGACCTGGCTGAAGTTGGGGGTAACCGGGTGTAAACGGACGCCCTTCTGTTTACACATGGCTGCCCATAGACTAGCATTGGGCATTTGATCTGGTCCAACTAAAAAACGACAGGCAGACCCAACTGAACTGCCCGTGTGAAAAGGAGCGTACTACACGTAGGCCAAATAGGTAGCCTAAAAGAACCTAGAGTGCCCTGGTGACCAATACATGCAGCCAGTTGGCACTTGTTCTGCCACCTAAGAGCTTCTGCAGAAAGACGTATGTGTTTTCCTTAGGTAGGTGTTTGCACAGTGAAATAAAATATTGTTTAGACTGGCTTCTAGTAGTTAAATGGTTTGGTTTATTTCCTTCACACTATCTTACGTTTTTCTTCTGTGCTAGCCATCCAAATGGTGATCAGACAGGCTAGAAACCTTTTTCTGAATGGTACCTCAGAGTACCTCGGTGCACTCTCATATCCTAAAAATTGCCCTAAAGGGCACAAGGCAATCCTCAAGAAGACCAATGTGATTCTTGGGGAAAGATAAGGCAAATTTAAGTTAACCTAAAGAGTGATAATGAATGGGTTTAACTTTCCAAGAGCTTGTTATCACTCAAAGATTTCAAAGATTTACCAATATGTTGTACAATCCGAATATTTTCCATGTTGTTGCACAATAGGACTGTTCCTTTTTCCTTATCAATGAGTAGTAGTAAACAAAGACCATTTTAATTTAGCAAGCTTGCAATAAATGTCAGGACCCATCCTCCAGAATGGGCACATATCTCAGAGAGATATCTGCCCATCTAAGGTAAGCCTTATATATCAATGCAGAACATGTTTCATTACATATATAATTAGATATAACAATGCTATAAAGCAAACCTTGTACACAAGGTATCAAAATAAACCATTCATACTGCATGCTGAGCATTAGACTGCTGGATTCTGTGTATGTAAAATAATTGGTGAAAAATGGATAGTGTCTTTATGCATTCCTATACATGGCTCAGAAGCCCCCTCTCCTCAGGCTAATGTTCTCAGAGATTAAAGAAAGACACAACTGGTCTGTTACTAATGACCTAGTACAGCTGAGATCATTTGTTTTGAAATAATGGAATAAGATAGCAGTGGAACTTTTGTCATGTGTGCTTGACGCAAGGAAATGAGAAAATATTTAATACATTTTTATTAGATTTTGCATTGCCTTTTCTTCCTTAACATGCATCAACAGAAGTGCTATAGATTTACAATGTCACATCTGTTCTAGGACTTTGAATTTGGTTGCGCAGTAGTACAAACACATCATGGCTGACAAGAGACATTTAGAACCTAATTTATTATCTGCATTCCGAAAATATATTAAATAGATTCTTTGCTCTATTATGATCTCAAAAATATATGTAAATTATTTCGGAACAAAACAAGTAGCTTCTTGATTTGTTTTATTATGTGTAAGTCAATTTGCACTATTCCCTGCTGGACACGCTGTCACTTTTTTTTTCCCCCAAAGGTGCTAAACTGTTCTTCCTAACATCATCCACAAAACTCACAGTGTGGATATATTAGGGATATGTTGTGTAAATGGATATTTGCGACTACCCATTGCTACAAGCATATTTGATTTTGCTTGTTGGAATGTGTTTTATTTATAAAGTAGGGCTACCCACTGAGCAAGGACATGATGGCAAACAAGAATGGGCAAATACATATGGAAAGTATTCTTACACTACCACATTAGCAGGGGACAAACTAATACTGTGAAGTAACTCTGGACAATTATACACATCTTGATCTTATATCAAGAAATATTTTTTTTTCATTAATACAGGAATGAATATTCATATTTTACTTGTGGTTTCGAAGGAAGAGTAACCTAGCCTCAAAACCTTTACTAAACGTAACTTTAGTTAAAGCTCCAGTATTGTAAAACATATTGCATTCTGATAACTGTTTGCTGTTATATTCCAGAAAATGTGACCATGAATATAGAATGAAACAAACCATTAGGCCACATGCAAACAGGGCTATTATGGGCAATTTTGGATTCTTGTGGCAAGAACCTGAGGATTCTTGTGGCAGGAATCCCTGGTGCATCTGTACAGATGTGGCTTATGTGACTATTCAAGTGATTGACAGGCTGACAGCAGCCGCATCTGTCAGTGGCTATCTGCATATAATTGTAAATGGAACAATTACCTGTGGATCAAGAGGGATTATGGTCCCTGGATGCAATCTGTCTGCATCCAGGGACAATCATCCATCCCAAACCGCAGTATTAATTTCATGTAAAATAACATGCGGACAGCCACTGACAGCCTGTCATTCACTTGAGCAGGAACAGCAGCCGCAGCTGTATGGACCCACAAAAAATAGATGTTGATCTTTTAGAAATCCAAAGCTGTTCTGCATCCCTTTTACTCTACCTTTGTTATCTCATGAAGCCTAGTTTGTCGACTACAGAACAATTACTTCCTATGTTTTGGAGATAAGAATAGGGGGAGGGATTCGGTAGTTTAGGAAAAGACAACTGGGCAGGGCTGACACCATGTACTGTAAGCAGAGGATGAAGAAGGTCGGATGAACCCCTTCCTCAGGTTTTCATCGAGGTACTCCTTGAGGTGACAAAGTTCGGGCTCCGAGAACGGGTAGATCCTGCCGAAAGGGAGTTTACTGTCAGGCTACAGTAGGTCTATAGGACAGTCATACGGTCGATGTGGGGGAAGGGACTCCGCATTCTTCTCACTAAAAACATCGGAGAAGTCGCGGTAGGGTTCAGGCACTGTCGGTTTAGGTACCGCAGGCATAGGGTCGGTCAATTGCATTATCGGAGCAGAGGTGCGACAAGTGGCTTGGCAGAAGTGGGAATCTAGGGCTAACGTGGAGGCTTCCCACTGTAAGGTGGGCTGATGCAACCGCAACCAGGGCATCCCTAGTATCACTGGGAAGTGAGGAGATGGTATGACGTCAAAGGTAATAAACTCTACGTGATCTACCTGCGTAAGCATCAGAAGAGGCTGAGTCTGGTACATGATAGGCCCTGATGGAAGTGTGCTCCCATCAATAACTCGCACCAACACAGGATTGGCTTTTTTGATTATTTTTCTTAAAGCTCTCTAGGGATGGTGAGAGCCTGATGTGGCGTGGAAGAGATTTCCATAAGGTGAGGGCAGCATTGGTGAAGTCCTGTAGACAATAGTTGGGTGTGTGCGAGTGAGAGAGCAGGATAGTCTCAGGTCAGTAGTGGAACAAAGGGGCCCCTTTGGAGTATATCTTCTAATTAGGGATGAAATGTAAGCCGGTGGGCGGTTATGCAGAGCTTTGTAGGTAAGCCTGAGAAGTGTGTCCTAAAAGAAACAGAAAGCCAGTGCAGAGATTGACAGAGGGGTGATGTGTGAGAGCAGTGGGAGGTAAGGTAGATGAGTCTGGCTGAAGCGTTCATGATGGATTGAAGAGGGGCAATCTGGGCGTGTTTCAGGTCAATGAGAAGAAGGTTGCAGTAGTCAAGTCAGGAATTGATTAGTGTATGGACAAGCATTTTGGTGGTTTTCTCATTGAGAAAAGGTCGAATTCGAGAGATGTTTTACAGATGAAAACGGCACGATTTACTGATAGAGTGAATGTGAGGGGAAAAGTAGAGGTCACAGTCAAAAAGCACGCCAAGAAATTGTGCCTGTGTGGTAGAGGAAATGGTTACTCCATCAACCTGAAGAGAGATGGACATGGGAGTAACCTTAGAGGGAGGAAACACGAGGAGTTCAGTCTGAGAGGTTCAGTTTGAGTTATGAAGTTAATGAAGAAAATTACATAATCTGAAACATATGTCAGAAAAGCAGTATTAATTATATATATTATATTATATATTAACAGATAGTATACATAAAGCAACATTAAACTGGTTAAAAGGAATTTTTCCCTACTAATAACAGAGCTCCTGCTGCATATGTGGAAATGTAGTTAACAATGTACTGCTGTTGCTATATGGTTAGTGCAAGGAGAAGCAACAGACAATAAATCTCTGAGGTGAACACAAGTCTTGGTGTATATTATTACATTTGGAGAACTGTATCTTATTTTGCTACCATTAGAGATCCAGTAAAGCACAGAAAAGCATGGTAATCATATAGATACATTGTCATTGTGAGAAAATGTAGCCTTAGTTTAATTGTGCTATAATAGCCATCTTATGACTCCCTACTAATTACTTGCACATTTCTCTCTATATATACAAACCAACTTAAAGGATAGCTAAACTAAAATATATATTTTGCAGCTTACCAGTCCTTAGATGTGATAAATGCAGTAGTTTAAATTTTTAGGTTAAGAGCATTTCAAGCAAGTACAGAATTGGCCTTATATATTAAACAATGTTATAGTTCCTTCCAAGTTATCTACATTTAAATTGCCTATTCCCCCCACCCTCATGTAATGGAGATGAATTGAGGAAGACTTGTTTGTAGTTCTGTCCTAGGGCAACAACAATGGATCCCTCCACGGCTTCCTCTCACAGATGAGTGAGTGAGCATAGCCACCTTAGGCCAGAAAATGTGTTATGCGCAGGATTACTAGAAGAATATAAAGGAAAACAAATCTGAAAAAAAGAAAACTAATGCAGTCACCACGTCTATGGACTGATACGCTGCTATTGACCATAAGTTGTGGAATATATCGTGGTGTAGGTTTGAGTAACTCAACACACCTTTATTCCTTTGTATTCCCCTGATGCAAGATACTAGGTGGCTGTGCACACAACTTGTTATGTCCAGGAGACAAGGAAAAGCTAAAAGGTTTGGCTATACCCAAGGCTATGTCTATTTTTATTTAATGTTGCCCAGATTAAAATCTATATACGAACTCATCAGCTACTGACTAGCTCATTAGCAACTGATGAAATTAATTAAATTCACTCATTCCTAATAGAATAAGACATCCAAATTCTAAATTCTTTAGCATCTTCTATGCGGTACTCAAGGCCAACAGTTTTAACCACCGGCTCAGTATCTAGACACACAACATGCAAATGTGGATAGAAACAACTAACTAAACATTAAAAAGCAGCTGTTTGTTAATTTGTGACAAGTTAATACTGCACTTTACTCAGGAAAAAAGCATTTACTTACCTTCAATAGCTGAAAGCAGGACACGTGAATGATCATATGCAATTACATTTGCATATCTGTTCTTTGGTTTATTAACTTCCAGGTTAGAGTGCTCCCATGTGAACTGTTGTCCTGGGTCAATAGACTGTAAATGAAACAAAAGGCAACATAATGGAGCACATAATGGATCTGTTGTTTTATAGAGATTTTAGCACCAAAAATGACAAACTGCACCACTGCAATTTCCCGTAAACTAGAAACCATTCAAGGTACAGTGATTAACATATTCTAAAGAATGATCACAAAGACAGGCATAGTAAATCAATGCACAGATATAATTATATGAACAACAAACAATGTTTGCTTAAAAAGAAATGAGTTGTCCCTCCAAAACAGCGTTCACTGGTATAAAAAGCTACACTGCTCTAAGTATTCTTAAAATTTGATGTACTTTTTAATTCTCTGAAATGTAGAGAAATCAAATTTGCAGTGAAACATTCCATAAACCATGTACACAAATAAACTGAATTCATAAAGGTGTTTGGATGCATTATTATGTGATTTCTTCCCCACATCCAATCACTATCCAAATCCTGCCGCCTTCACCTTCGTAACATCTCCAAAATACGCCCCTTCCTCACCAATGAAACCGCAAAATGACTCATCCACTCCCTTGTTATATCTCGTCTTGACTATTGCAACTCCCTCCTCATTGGCCTACCTCTACACAGGCTATCCCCCTTCAGTCTATCATGAATGCAGCTGCTAGACTCATCCACCTAACCTACCACTCAGTGTCTGAAACCCCCCTCTGTCAATCCCTACACTGGCTTCCAATAGCCCAAAGGATAAAATTCAAAATATTAACAACCACTTACAAAGTCATCCACAACTCTGCCTCTGGCTATATCTCAAACCTGGTCTCAAGGTATCCCCCTAACCGTCCCCTCCACTCTTCAAATGACCTTCTGCTTTCCAGCTCCCTCGTCAACTCCTCCCATGCTCGCCTCCAGGACTTTCCTAGAGTCTCTCCCATCCTATGGAACTCTCTACCCCAACCTGTCCGTCTAGCTCCCACACTGACTGCCTTTAGGTGATCCCTTAAGACTCATCTCTTCAGGGAAGCCTATCCCACCTCAACCTAACCACTGAACTATCACTTTCTCAAAGAATTCATCCCCACACAGCTACCTCCTTATGTATCACTTGCCCCTCCCTTTTAGATTTTAAGCCATCACGGGCAGGGCCCTCCTTCCCATCTTGTCTTGAATTGTATTGTGATTGTAATATCTTCCTTATATTGTAAAGCGCTGCACAAACTGTTGGCGCTATATAAATCATGTATAATAATAATGTGATTGATGTTCTTGCCTATGTTATTCTATACTGTTTGCGAAGTCCACATACATTTTTTTAGTGACAATTAAAGTGTATGTTACCTCAAAATATAATATATCATCTATGTGTCCGTGTTATCATGCACTGATTTGTAAATGTAGCCTGTTTTCTTATGACTGCTTTGTTTGCATGCAATACCTGGTGATCCTGTCATGGCCCCTCCTTTCCAATTACAATGTGACCACGCCAGGCACAAAAGCAGATCTGTCCTAGCATGGACATATTGCATATCCTGTTTTGGAGCTACAGTACGCCACGCCTCTACTCCCGTGGTCAGAGTGCTATTGACATGCTACCCTGCCTAGCTCTGTGACAGTGGTTGGGATATGTGATGTCCGCAGCAGCTCCTGCCGATTATCACATGGAATAACAGCTTTTGCCTGTATCTACCTACTAGCCACTGTTTGTAGGGAGGTAGCTCTCAAGAACCAGGCAGATACAAACACAAGCTGTTCCACTTTGTGATGATCGGCAGTGCCAACATCACATATGCCAGACACTGTCACAGGGCTGATAGGTGTTCAGCAGCAGTCAGACTGTTGACATGCCCCCTTGACCAGCCCTGAACTATTTAAGTGTCAACGGCTGGGATATGTGATGCTGGCAAAAGCAGCCCATTATCACAGGGAGGTTCCACCCCAACCCCTCGGGGCTGGAATGCAGAGCAGAATACAGGCCTAATGCCTGCTTGTAAACTTATAAGTAAACTTAAAAGTATCTACCATTTTTTTGAAATTAATGAATCTTGCCTAATAATTGCCCAATAATAGTATTTGAAATAGTTAGGGCTGTTTAACATTGCAAGGGTTCACATACACTTTAAATTGTACATGATTTACCCCATGTCACTCAACTGTCAAATTTCAGAATTTCAGAGTGTAGTAAAGGCTCTGCTATTTGACAGCTGGGGTTGGGGCGAAGAGTTGGGGGGTAGGTACAGTATGGGACTCAGTTCCAAGGGGTTCCACACGGATGGAATTGTA
This sequence comes from Nanorana parkeri, assembly GCF_000935625.1. NCBI lineage: Eukaryota > Metazoa > Chordata > Amphibia > Anura > Dicroglossidae > Nanorana > Nanorana parkeri. The sequence continues at coordinate 72,247 of NW_017306556.1, forward strand.
CATCAACACACATATTTTCAGGCACTTCAGCTGTATTCATATCTTAGGCATTCTTTAGGTAAAGACAGGTTAACTTTAGCAAACAAAACAGATAGCACACTTTGCGGTGAGTATACCAGAACACAAGTGTGTATGTATCTTTGTCATATGTCCACAATACTCAATTAGGCAAATCAGTGTTCATCTCTCTTTTTGCCCAACCAATATTTATAGCAATATAGGCTTGTTTCAACTGTGTCTGCTACATATATCTTATACATATGCAAATCGTACTGCCTGTTCTGTTATGTAAAACCATATCTTTTCATGTTTAATGGTCCTTTCCCTCATAGAAATGTGAAACAATGAATTCAAATGTACGCATAAACCACCTTAATATGGCTACATACATATAAACTGTATGCACTTAGCCTTTGTCCTTCAAGTACTGGTGTTAATACGTTCTACTGCACTTGGCTGCACAGGTGCTCCCAGTATAGCATTGCTGACCATTAATCTTCCTCAAAGCTTTTATACAACAAATCGGGTTAAAACATATTAATAACTTAGCTCAATAATTGTGGTGCAAAAGTGGATTAGCCTGGCACCAAATTTAGCTGTTATATATAAACCAGGGCAAGGACATTGATGAGTAACTCAGCAACTAATCAAATGTCATATTTGTTTTAAAAAAGTCACAGCAATGAAAGGGAATGGTTGCTATGGACGGTTACATAATGTTGTTCATTAACCAGGCTCAATAAAAAATATCTGCACATATACGTAAAAGGAAAATAACCTTTGTTAATTGGCCTATGAGCCTTGGAGTTAACATAGCATAATACACTGCAGGTTATACCTGTTGTGAACTCAGCCTTCATGAATGAGCTTATGCAGGAATGTGAACATACTGTATGGTCCTAAATCATTATAACTGCACTTAGCTATGAAATATTTATATTTGTCTTTTTATTTATCTTTACTTTCTTTGTCTACAGATTAAAGGTTATCTTCAGTCTGACAATTACTGATATGTCTGACTTTACACACAGTTCGGAATATAATATTATAATAGTTTAATTTGTAGGATCTTAGAAAATTAAAGTAGTTAGAGTAGTTAAACCAAATACTATATGACCTGTATAATATTTTCAAAAAATATAAACAGCAGACAATAATTTCTGATGTGGACAGCTCTCTTACAATTAGGGAGTGCGGCACGGACATTACTGGATGGTAAAGACCAGCAACCAGTTAAAATCCACTATTAAACATTCACCTCCCATGCCAGTACTTTAGAAGCTGCTAAAAAAAAAGGGTGGCTTTTATAAAGTTTATGCAAATCAGTGTATGGGCAGGAAAAGCCCCCACAAGGAACAATATTTCTAAATGTGTTAATATTTTTGTAATGGAATGGCAGAGGTGATAGGAAAAGCAATATTTAAAAATCTTAGGTCCTGTTCACACCAGCTGGCGCGTGTTATGGTATGGATTGTTAAAACAAATTGAGGTGCTTGCTTTTTAAAAACTATTTAAAATACACTTCATTCATTGTAACACGTTTGTTGAGATAAAATATATGCCTGTATTATTTTATTGCAATGCACACCAATGAAGCACATTGGTATGAAAAAGGCCTTATACAAAGCACTGCCACCTTGTCTTTGTGTTGAGACTGCATTAGGCAACGCTACCCAAAGCAGCCCAATGGGGTGGTGTGGATGAGCCCTCAACAGTTCAGTCATGCAAGGACCAATTGCACCACTGACTAACTACCATCAGTGTACTGGTACTCAACAATTAAGCAGTTAACATAATTTACCTGACAGAGTTTGCCATAGTTATTAAGAAGCTTTTTGAAAGCTGATGGCTTATAGCAATTACCTCTATATGTGGTTTGCGGGCTGATAGTGGTTAGCACAGTGGGAGATCTAAGGCGCCTTTTTATACATGTTTCCAATAGGAATGTATTAACCTCATGTCTTTCTACATCCCTGCTTAATATCCAAGCATTACACTTAGTGCATGTACATATTTTAAGCCACAAATTAACCCATTCAAATAGGGAACAATCATTATTATAGACTAGTATCCATGCAAAATATATTCCAATTAAAAAATAAATAAATACAAATATTTTTATATAGCAGAATATGATCCTTGGAAATGTTTCTGCTTTAGTTCACATTTATGTAACTTGATAAAGGTGACTCACCCAATCATTACTTGATGAGGGACCAATGTAATCATACAATCAATGAGGCTGGCAAGGATGTGCGTCACACAATCAGCATTCTCACAGCGCCCTTTTTTTTTTGCAAACTTGAGATGCAGGTTTGTGCTCTTTTCCAATACCGATACATGCTACGCCTAGCAAACTCCTAGCTACAATCAACTAAAGCAGCTTAGAAGTATGACAAGTCAAGCAGATGTCTTTATCAGACATTCAGCAGTTCATCGATGTACTAGAGTACGACCATCAGCATTTTATACAACACCCTCTGTATATATCCATGAGATTAAAGTCCAGATGGTCTAATCTACTGCATAATTCTCAAGCCTGCAGGGAATCACAGTGGAATAAGACAGGTACTAAATATTAACATACTGTCTGTTGTAGTTTAAAAACTCAATAATAACAATAAATACACTGCCAATATACTCTACAGTAACTAAATCTGTAGCAATGAGTAATACAAACAGATCAGTCTCTCAGGTGCATCAGACCAATAATTCATTAGCAGTTAGTCTGTATTGAAAAGTCTGATGAGCAGTTAAAGCTTTAATGGGCTAATTGTTAAAATTATGTCTTGATGAAGTCATAATCATAACATGTACCACTAAGTAGGGACTTCATTAAGATTTTTGCAAAGATATTTAAAACTTGTGAGCTTTTACTCATTTCTACTGCACCTATTTTTTATATGGGGACAGGTTCTGTTATACAAGGTTCTGATACAGCACAGGGCAGACATTCTACAACAAATATGGCATAGTGCCTAATGTTTCACCAGTGTTTTCATATTGCAATGCATTCTTGTGGAAAATATTTGTAACATATTTGTAAGGTTAGGCAAAGAGGGGAAAATATGGCACTTAGGATAAGGATGGTTAGATATCTGCTTAGCTAATTCAGATCGCCATTACACCAGATTCTACTAGTGGTCATTTATTAGGAAACATTTCATATTTTGGTGACTGTGTGGGACTAATAAATGTGAGAGTAAACCTCTGGCAGCATTTAGCACCAGGGCTAAAGAAAGGCGTCTATTTATTAAAAAAAAAAAAAGCATAGCTATTCATCCAGCAAAACTGCCCTTACATTTGTTTTGGGCGAATTAACCAACTGTTGTGAATTCACATAAGTTTTGATTGTATTACTTATTTTCAATATATTTTTATTTTACCTTTATAACTTTTGCCTAAAATGTATTTTGATATTTATTGAAAAGAAAAAGCAACAGGAATTGATATTCAGAATAAGCTTTTTGTTTACCAGCTTTAGGGCTTAGTGTTTGGAAAACTTGCTGCTCCATTGGCACTGTTAGAATTACAACCGCCCCACAGCTAAACCATGATTAAGTATTTGTATAGTAGCAATAAATATGTGGGACAGATGATATGAAATATTGTAGGTCCTGCGGGACACAGTATTATGTTTATTGCCCTATTTTCTGTGAAGTAGTATTTTTAGTGTAATCCAGTTCCTAAACAGAAATTATCCACAGAAACATGTAGTGGTCCCCACATCCACAAATTATGTATCTTTTGCTGTAAGCTATTTAGGCGCACTGTAACTATCCCACTAACAACAAGAGTGTTCCAAGTTCTTTTTGTTTTGTTAAAATAAAACCCCCCTTTGGACTTGATCTCTTTTCTTACACTTCAAAAAACTAACTGGCATAACAATGCAGGTCTCATTACTTTGATATGTCCAAATGTCTGACTTAATCATAAAGCTGAACTTCAGACTACAAGTAAAGTTCACCCTTAAGTGGTGTTTGGTATGCATATAAGAAAGCTCCTAATTAGTGGCAATACAACTTCACTGTTTTCCAGATAAATACTTTGTGAAATGCTGTGATGTTATTGCTCCTATACACAAAATGCAGCTACGAAGAAGGTATCATGGCGACGGATAGGTCAAATCTGCTCATTGTGAAGAAATGGGATTTGTAGAGAACAGGGTTTTGATTTAATGTGGGCGAGATTGGGAATGGGTATCTTGCAGATGTAAACAGTCATGGATGGCCATGTCAGGCCAGGAGACTCCTGACGTAATAGTCAAAATATGAGGTCATAGGAGGTGGGACAGACCAGACTCCTAGCTTGTCAATCAAGTGATGCAGTTACAGTTGTCGGTACAAATCAGGGACCTGAGCCTCCCAGGTTCTTTCACTACAGTAAGCATTAATGTATTTACATCACCGCTCGCTGCAACAAGAACTACACAGGGGAAGTTACAGGATCGGTGGTCAAGGGGAATAGAGGGCATAACAGCCACCGGTCTTAAAAAATGGATGTTAAGGGGACAGATGCTTTTTAATGAACATCAGAAATCTTGTCTGTAAAAAATAAGTAAAGGCAACTGGACTTGCTGTATTTTTCTTGAAAACCTGTGCCTATAAACCTGTGAATGCAAACAACCAAAACATCTCTAAAGGTAAGGAAGCGCCTTTATACAGATTTAATAAAACATATGCCCACAGTTCAGCTTTAATATTTATCCCTCTAATTTTAAGTACAGCAACACACACAATTAAATACAATGTACACTGAGAGACACTTGAATAATAAAAAAAAAGGCTTCTACGGAGGTCCTGTTAGAAGATCCTTAACAGTTAACAATGTTTGACTTTGTGTAATGCTCCCTTGTAGTTCTGAGGCTATATTGAATCACAGCTGCGGACCAAATCCCTTTTTGGTTCCAGGTGTGGCAATCAGTCGTGAATCCCAGGCGTCTCTCTCCCTTATAAATGGAGAGTTTGGGATTCTTGCATCATATACCACAAAACAAAAACAGTAACGTCAGACATAGTAGTGCTTATTAAATATCATAAGCTAGTTAGGTATCTTGCAAGTAATGTTGGTACAAGGCAATCCACTTAGACAGTCTAAACGTAGTAAGGCAAATTAATGGTAATACTTTAACTGGATGGGTAACAGCCTGCTACCAGACAGTATCAAACACAGTACAGTTCCAATTGAAAGCAAACTGAACGGCAGAGAGAAAGTGTCAATGGACATGATAGGAATCTCCCACAACACTAGTACTTGCTCTTAGTAGTAGGATCCCCTGGTGTTCTCTGAGTTGGTGGAGTGTCCTGGGCAGTGTTAAACCTGGGTAGTAGAAGCTGTCACAGGTAAATGAGAGGGTGAGGCTCCTGGGTTGTTTGGGCATAGAACCCAATAATGGAACGCCCTACCTTCGTTCTGGAGCTCCTTAAATAGTCTGTGGACGTGGAAGTGGCGCTATGCAGAGTGCTGACACTTCCGCGTTCCACCCTGGAACGCATAGGAGCGCCACCACCGGAAGTGGAGCGCACAGTATGACGCGGCCGATGCTTCCCAGGCTGGGAAGCAAGCGGCTCGCGGTTCCCGGACTCGTTACACTTTGTTACATGGCTTGTAAAACTGTATATAACTATTCTTAGTTCTTATATTTTAATAACACTTATGCTTATCCTGGTCTACATGGTATTATCACAGCATTATCCATTGTAATAGCCATTATAACCCATCTAATCAGGCCTTGCAGAACAAGACTCTGATATCTCACCAAAAATACTATTCTTGGAAACAGAGTTGTATTAGGCAAAATGGAAAATGCACTGCATTGTTCCTAATACAATAAAAAGCCGCTAATGTGTTAGAAACCTCCAATTTAATTTTCCTAGTAGGAACATACTTGTGACTATTAAGATAAATGACAGAATGATACTAGTAAGTTTATATCACATTAGGGACACTAATGTAATTAGCAAATCAAGGGGAATGTAATGAATGAATTAAGCTTAATGGTAATCGCAGTAATGCATTTTGCTCATCAACACAGTAATAGAGCACTGGTGTTAGAGAAAGGCTATTGAAAATGCTAAAGGGTGCCTATTTTAAAAGAATAAACATAAAATTAGTTATCATTGATTTCTATAATAAAATTAAAAAGGCATGGGTAAAGTGGACCGTCAACCAACAGTTAAACACAGAGTTCAGATACATATATGTGAACTGTGTCAGTGACTGAAATGTTAGAAAATCTGTTTAGCCACTCGTGATTCACATACACTGTCATATCCTACTTAAAATTATTAATATGGCCCAATATCATGATTAGCTTTGTCTTAAATAACTACCTTAGCATGGAATCAATTAAATCCAGTTTTTCAAATAAAATAATTGATATGCAACTATGTTATTTCTTAATTTTTATCTGAGGAATTAATAAATAAGATACCTCATATTCTTGAGAAAACTTTAAGTTGTCATTGGCTTTCAGTCTTTCGATGTGATCGGCAAGTTCTAGTATAGGTATGGGTGGATGACTGGCCATGCCTAAAAAAGGAAAGGGGATAAATTTTGAAGACAAATGCAAATATCAAATCATGTACACATAAAAGGCACAGTTAAAAAAGCAACATATTTATTAATAGGCAAGTAGTAAATGCTGCATGTGTGAGAAGCAAGCAGATAAGTTTGGTTACTTAAAGCTGGACATGCCCTGGAAGGATGAATGCTGATGCATGAGTAGTCACTAGAGATGAGCGAACCAGTCAACAACATTTAGGACTCAGGGCATATCAGGCTGATTAAAAGCCGACAAATATCCACAAATAGTTTCTGATCTGCTAGTCCATCAATCTGACTAAATCCGCTGACTTTTAGTTTCCATTAAGAAGAGATGCTTGCTACCCTCCCCTTAAAGACAGATTGGCATACCTACAGTAACAAAGAGGTGAACCCCCTGCTATGCTAAATCCTATATGCCTGTTGGCATTCTCGGGTACTTATGAGAAGTCTTAATAGAAGTAGTTATCAGCAACCGTCTCTTCCGACCCACTGCAGGAATGATAAGAGAAGCCCAGAGGGAAAGGGGGGATATGTTCAATGTACCTGTCCCCAGTGGTCTTTAGTGTCCCACAATGCATCTCCTACTTATAAACCTGTCTAGGGTTGATGCTGGAAGGAGCATTGTAGGATTTAATGAAAATGTTTCTTACAATATGAAGTAATTAAAAATGACAACATGGGAAATCTAGTAAATCTCTATCAGGTGCAATCCATCAAGCTGTAAGCCCTTAAAGTAAGGAAACAAACTATAACCACAGAGAGACTTTGCAATGATGCTAGATTAGCTTTTCTGGATTATTATTAACAAAGGAGTGAATGAAGAGAGGAAAGATTTTTTTCATGAACCAGTTAAGAACCTAGAAATGTCTTGTACATCCTAGAGCCCTTTCCAGCTGCCCAGATGTGTAACTATAATGATCTGCTGTCAGTTTGACATCTCTGTAGCTGCTATAGCAGCAATTTCAAAAATAATCAGCAGACAATGGATATATAGATTTGAGTACTTGTAACAATGTAAAAAAAAATTTAAATAAAAATTGATAAATATTAGTTAGCAGTGGCTCTCAGAAGCAGCCAGGGTCCGATTCACACTAGTGCAGCAGGTGAGCAAAATCATTCAAATTTGAGCCTTTTTGCGAAAAGCACAAAAACCATGTGTCATGCTTGAAGTGCCATTCATTGTTAATGGCACCCCCAAAAAAACCAAGATATGCATTTTACAGGAGACAAAGGAAGTTCAATATGGTTCATAAATTTTCTTTGCTGCAAAAACACGCATAAATGTGATGTACAAAATCACACATTGCAAAAAGCAATCTGTCTAACAAAAGGGTTGCTCAAGCAAACCTTAAAGAAAAAAAAGTTAATTTCATTTTTTTGTTCAAAAATAAGTCATTCCTAATTAATTCTAGTTCTGTTATCCTTTACTAGGACTAATTCAACATTTCTTTCTTCTAATTTTTTGTAGCCTACACCTTAAATTTCTTTGCCCCTCTTATTTTTTAAGTATCTGCCAAATGCTAAAGAGCATATGAGTGGGATGGAATCAGCATAGCTAAGGGGATGACAGTCTATAAGCTGGAAGTTTTGGGACACTATCTTTAAGCAAGAAGGCCTCCCTTTGTTTTAATACAAAAACTGATTGATGGAATCCAAACATCTAAAAGAATAGGCTATTTTATGAAATTCGTTCATCTCCAGTAGTCTCCAAGCGTGTTCCCAAAGCCAAGTCGCCTAGCCTGAAGGACAATATTTTGCAGTGATTCACGACATTAGCTAAGTAAAGGAATGTGGTACAAATAAACCACAGGTGGAGGCATTTATTTTACACTGTTTTCAAACCCTTTGTTCTGCACCAAATGAAATGGAAACTTAGATTAAGAGGTGAAAAAGTAGGGAACTAAACAGAGATAACATGAAAGCCTCCTAAAAGAGAAGAAAAGGGAGAATTAACATGACTAATGCATAATGAATGAAACTAACTTGAAGAATGGAGGTTACCAGTGTAACCGGCGACACCTGAACCTGAAAAGCAAATGGGGGCATAAATAAAAAACTGGACAATGTCATGAAGAAATTCAGTGGGGAACCTATGTTGTTTTGATATAATGAATACTTCAGTTTTGTAGACATTTGTAAGGCAAAATGGTGATATTGAATTCAATTAACAGTGTTAGTGTTAGTGGAAAGACAAATGATTTTCTGTTGTGAATATAGAACTTCATATTAAGCCAGAAATATTATGCTGGACATCAACATGCAAAACACTCATAATGTGGCATGCACAATAGTTGTGAGATAATAATTATTAGAGGGAAATAGACTGATAATTAAAAGCCTCAAAAATGTTTTCACTATTAGCAGATTGTAGAGTGAGGGCTACAGAAACAGAAAAAAAGGTAATTATTCTTATAGGTTTCAAAGCCCAAAGCCCAACCCCTGTAAAATGTCTACAACCTACCTAAGGTGTAAACATCTTTGTCTTAATGGGACAGTGAAACACTGAGTATGGGGGGAACTATAGTCACCTGCCAGCTGCAGAAATGTTCACTTGCAAAAGGCAGAGCTTGCACAACTCTATCAGTACTTGTTTAACATGATGATCAGGCAAGCATGAACTGACCAAGCATTAGTAATTTTTGGTTGAACAACAGCTGGAGGCCTAATGGAAGCACATCCATGACATACCATGACCCAACCACAGCTCATAATGGAGGCACTGCTGGCTAGTGGATCTGAAGTAGCACACCCCAATAATTTGTTAATAATGAAAAGGAAACACTGATCAATTTAGGGGGCTTAAAGTGGATTTCATGCTAAAAAATCCAATATGATACATACAAATTTACTCTAATGAAGTATTGTTTTACACATGACTATTTAAACCTGATTTTTAAGAATCAGAAACTCATAAATGGAAAGGCCGTATTCTTTATAAATGTATGAAGCTGTGAGCCTGCTACTAGAAATGCATTTAATTGGGATAAAAATTGGGTTCTACAGCCGAATGGGAATTAAGAATTCATCATGCTGATCCAGATCAAGCACCCCTATCGACAAATATGGGTAGTGGATAGTCAACATACGGCAATAGAAGGCTTTCCAAAACTGATGGTTGATTGATGCGAGGGATATAATAATACTTGTACAGTGGAAAAAAAAAAGAAGAGACAAAGATGTTTAGACCTTGTTGGGCGAATCGTGGGAGAGAGTTATTATCTTATAAGGATTGAGTGGTAATTTGACTAGAGAGGGAAGACACAGAGCCAATCAGGAAAGCGTAGGGGACAGAATTACTGTTCAAAGCTGTAAAGAGTAAAAGCCAGTCGAAGACGGGAAACAAATTAGTAACAATAGTAGAATCAAACTGTTATGCACATACTCAAATTTCAGACACAAGATCATGCACATTCAGTGATGTGTTACACAACAATAATAGTAGTTATTTATTTATACAAATCATGGCGCTACCGGATGAACAAAGGATTTGGCTTTTTTAGATCAAATTTTACATATTACAAAGAGACATACTGTACAAGTTGGCATATGAGACCCACTTCAATCATTGTAGTAAGTGGGTATGTTATGCGATAGTCACTTTTAGATTGACCATAAACTGTACCTGAGAGCATAATGTTAGAAATGTGTTTTATTTATATATTAAAAAAGATGAATACATTTCAGCAGCTTAAAGTAGGTACTTGAATTTGATTTGATCTGGTCCCAGTCTCTTACTATCCCCTGTACAGCAAACTTTGGACTGGGACAGGGAGAAGTCACACAAGGAGCCAGCCAGTTGTGCTGCATTGCTCATGTTCTAACAACGGATATACTTATAGGAGGAGAGAATAGTGTGACAGAGATAAGCGCAACAAGCCCTGCCTGATAGGGCTATTCTATGTGGCAGTGCTGTGTAAATCTTAGGACTGGATAAAAGAGAATACAATTTGGCAGGTGAACCAGCTCCCACATGTGTTTTTTTGTTTTGAGTATTTAACTTTTTGGGTAGAAAATATATTGTTCCAATGCCTTAATAAATAAAACATAATTTTGTAGGCCCATTCTAATACTACAACTAGTTGACAGTCATGTAGGAACAACTATGCCAATATGTTCAGCTAGCTTGATATAATTTTTTTGCACAACCTCCAAAATCAACACTGAATAATGTGCTTACCATAATTCCCTAAATTATATATATTTTCAGAGCTAATAGGCATAATGCCCTTTGTGTCAGGTCATTCTATGTAGTTTAATAACCTGCTGAGTCAGTAAAGACTGCTAACTGAAAAGCCAAACCATCTCATCTATTTAAATATTGATGCAGCTTAATTAGCCATTCTTACCTAATTAATAAACACTGAAAGCTGTTATTTTTATATATAAATGTATACATGGTTTCATGGCTGGAGGACAACTAATATGTTTAGGCAATCACCTTGAAGTCTCATTGATTAGGTAAAAGCTTTCTTTTTGTGGTTTTAAATGGGCTTTAACATAGATTTATGATGTTTAATAACTGTAGACTTTGGAGGGTATGAAACAGCAGTGTAACCCTTAAAGCCACTGCAGTTTAACAGTACTTGGAAAGGCAAAGGTGCTGGCATATGATTTAAGAATGTGTTAATTCTTCAACTATATTATAAGAAATATTCCTAGTATATGAGCTAAATAAGTGAAACCAATTGCTCTACCATGTCATAGTTAAACAGAAAGCATGGCACCATTTTCATATAATCCAAATCATGTTTTCTGTGTCATTTCATTGCAATATATTTTTTTCAAGCCTGTATCAAAATTGAGATGCTATCCATACACTACCACAGTAGGGAACACTCACAATTTACATGTACTGGGAAACAATTCTGATAATCCCTGCTAGGTCAGGTGACACCTTCCAGACAGAAGCAAGAGGGTTGCTAGAACAGTATGAAAAAGCACTAAAAAACACCACCTGAACCCAACTGAGTAAGAATACAACCGAAGCAATCAAAAAAGATATGTATTAATAATCATAATTATATATATAGATCTATATATAGATCTATATATACACACACACACCATTTTCCACTCCATCCAAAATCACCACGCTTGTTTTATCTGGATGGATTACAGTCAGTTATGACACCAGTTTCAAGGCTCCAGAATAGGATAATCCTATTAAAATCAGGATTGTTGCCACAACAGGCATTTAGCATACATCCTTAAACTTCTAATTGGTTTTAATGTGTTCCTGCTGTTTTGTACCTCAAAAAAGCCAAACAAACAAATTCAAAAATAGTACAGTATGTCTCTTAATAAATGTTTCTTAGGAATGTAAAAGACAAAAATACTCCACATTTTACACTTATTTTAGAGTCCTTGTTATGCAATTTAAAGTAAACTTAACCAACCAGATAAAAAAAAAAAAGGCTTGAGATACTTTCACTGAGATAAAGTAATGAGTGAGAAAATCATACTACTCACCTGGCGTCTGGAAATTAAGGCGTCTGAGTTCAACAGGATCAGTGGGGTGATGAGATGGGATCTCCTTATTGTTAGGCAAACTGCTCTTTCTCGAGTCGGACTCTGTCCTTTTCCTGTGTCAGAAAATGAAAAGTGTAAGATATTCCGCCACTGTATCTTGCACGATTACGGCATTATTTATTATGGTAAAGGTACATCCTCATATATGTGAAACAAAAGTATAAAACGCCAGTAAACCTACATATTAATCTTGATCACATTTTCTAAAACTCTTAAAATAATTATAAAAGGTAAATAACCAAATGTTATTTATTAAAACAAATGATATCCATAAACAAAGAAACAATTCAAAACGGTTATTTAGGTAATTATGGCACTCTGCAACCTTCAAAACTCTCTAAAACAATTCGTTTAATTTAAATCAATTTGTTTAAATGTGCTGCTACCGTGTTTCCCCGAAAATAAGACACTGTCTTTTATTTGTTTTGCCCCCAAAAACCCCCCTAAGGCTTTTTTTCAGGGGATTTTTTTTTTTTTTTTTATGTGCAACAAAATGTACAACAATCCAAAGTTATCTGGTATCACTCCGCCCGTCACAGTAACCGGCGCTATAGAGGACGTATCAGCTAATGCTCGATCTGCCGCCGCAGCCTTGCTTTCTACAGCGCCGGCTTCCTTTGCCACCAGGGACAGTGATACCAGCGGTGCAGCAGTGGGGACATCAGACAGTGGACAGTGTGGTAAAGTACAGTACCATTTACCAGTACACATTACATTAAGCAGTACCTTCAGGGGGACAGCAGTTGGTGAAGTATGGTACTGGAATGCCTGTCACTGCGCTTTCTGGGGGGAGTCCCCTGTCATCCCCTTAATACAGTATGTTCCTGCAGGCTGATACCATTTCTCCTGCAAGTTCCCCCCTCACATGCAACCACCAAACTATGTCTTATTTTCGGGGTAGGTCTTATATTACAGGAATCTTGAAAAATAGTGCTAGGTCTTACTTTCGGGGTAGGTCTTATTTTTGGGGAAGCAGGGTATTATACAATTTACTTGTATGAACTTAAAAAACAACACTCTTAAACGTTATTAATATATGAAAGTATATAATATGTATTAATATTAAAATTTGCTGGATACCTAGACCACATTTTTCTTAATATTATTCTTTTTCTACAGTGGTTAATCTGAGATTTCAGTGGAATTCTGCCTCAATTTCCTTTGAATGTATAGTAGATGCCAGTGGGAAGAGTGTTAATTTTTGTTAAGCGACCACTGACACAGAGACAGATGGAGGCCTACAAGAGCATATTAGCTCATTTATATGTTGTCAATTTGCTGAGGTTTCTAGATTGTGTTAAGGAGCCAAGACCATTGCTTTTTGTAAACATATGGCTAATTGTTTTCTGGACAACACTGACTGATTCCCCCTGCAAAAGATCGCCTGACTTTGCACGCTTCAAATCATCTACCACCTTTTGGATGAAGCGAGTTACAATGAGCTCAAGCCATGGCTGAGTTGTTTAATGTGTGACAAAAGAACTCATCAGTTTCCTATCTTAATAAAATCTCATGCCAGTGCCATTTTCGGAGAGCATTTCTGTGCACTTTTAGCATAACAAAGAAGAGGAGTTTATTTCCTATACAGAGGTATTGGAGACATTTAATTATTTGTAGGTGACGATATCAGCAAACAGAATACTGATTACAGAAAGTAAGTCCCTGCAAGACAAGTGTTGCAAGTGAGCTCAAGAAGGAAAAAATTAATAAAATTCTGTGACTTGCTGGCAAGGTCTTCACTTCGAATAACAAAGCAAAATTTGAATAGGAATACTGAATAATGGCCTGGTAATTTTGCTATAGCGTATTTTTAACATAACAAAGGCTTCTTTTTGTTTATTTTTCAACCACAGAATATGTGGTTTAACTTTATACTCGTCACACAGCAAGATCCTCTCTAACAACATGTTTTTAACATTACAAATAGTAAAATGTTGTAAACTTGTTGTACGCTTAGATGCATATTATGCAGATATTTAAAACATCTCATTTACATCAGCCAAAAGAGTGTGGCACTCAGGGATACACTTATAGTTACAGCATTCTGAAGAACCTTCATATGGTATTTATTCATTGTTCCAGAGATGCATGTAACATGTCTTGCGACCTTATATAGGCTATGAGCTAGGAATCTTAAACAGTATCATGAGCGTGTAAGTAATGGGTATAATAGTGCACATATGCATTCAGTGTGCACAGTGAAGTTATGCACATGTTATACTGCAGATTCCTAATGTTTCCCTGTACAATGCCTGTGTTCCAACCCATTCACACATAGGCAGTGTAGTAGAGAAGCATGCACCAAGATTTGTCTTCTATAGCTCTGTCAGTAGGTTGTTTGTGCTGTGGGTCAGTTATGGTACTTAGCCCTACAAACCTCCCTGGAGCATAGATCCAAAAGCATCTGATAACAACAACTAAATGTATAGAACTACAATGATATAGAAATATAAAACACTCAATTCTCACTCAACAATCAATTTCACATTAGTTGCTTCATAAAAAAAAATGATGTATTCGTCAGTATATATTACTATGTGACATCTCTCACCTGTCTGGTTTACTGCTCCATTTTAAAGAAGCACAAAAGAAAAAGGTAAAATGTTAGATGACAAGTAAAGCACCAAAGTCCTTTATTCTTTCAGTATTCCATACCATGTAACATATTTTCGTGTTATGTATTCTGTACTAGTTACCTAACACACAGAGATCACTACAACTGCTTATAACTATTATACACAAGCAATCAAACACAAATATAAGCAAATCACAATAAAACCGAATATCCCATAATAAGGTGCTTTTACAGATTTTTTTTACTTAAAGTGGACCTTTACCCTTTTCTTTAAAATGACAACAAACACACCTTTAGAAATGTTTAGCAATGACAATCTACACACACATACTTCTAGATAATTGCCGGCTTTCCATTCTTTGCATAACTTATTTCTCTTTTCTTCCCCAGTCTTCTGACAGTGGCCATGTTTACTAAGGGCAGATTACTAGCTCTCCTATTCCTTCCTGTATTTCTGGCACATGTGACTAGACATGTGACTAGCACATGTGACCATGCACATCATCTCAAGGGAGGAAAATGCCTTTCCCTGAGATCTCATGAGATTACAGATGAGATTTCCCAGCAATGCTCTGCTGATGACAAGGCAATCCCAGTGTGCATTGCTTTGGCAAACTGAAGTAATTTTTCCCTTTCAGAGCAGGAAGTGAATGCTCTGCAAGTGTAAGTATTTCAAAATCACAGCATTTTACACTTGACATGTCTATGTTATTATTAACCATCATTATTAACCAAGGGTTTAATGTAGTAACAATTCAACTTTAAGTTCACCAGTCCACTTTGCTGCTGGAAAAACAATCTACAAATGTCAAGTTCTAACACTTTCATTGGTGTGGACTACTTTAGAAAGAGGCAGCCAACTAATATCGCTTCGTAGAGCGCATGGCCTCAGCTGCAGCAGAGATAGAAGTATCAGAGAACCAGTGGGGTTGATCTATTAAAGGCAAATAGGCTGTTCGCTTTACAAGGGAATTTTCACTTTCAAAGGGAATTTTCCCTTATCTTAGTCATTGTGGTAGAAATTAATTAAGCAAAGAACATCCAATTATGCGCAAGAAAAAGTAAAAAAAAAAAAAGTATTTTTGCGTGCACATTATTTAAAGATGAAAGTCAGTAGAGCTTCACCTCATTCAATAGGCTAAGGGAAAATTGCTCCGTAAAGTGAAAATTCCCTTGCAAAGTGAACAGCCCATTTGCAGCTAGTTCAAGCAACACCAGTGGTTGCTTGAACTGTGATTGTTTAATATGCAACTAGGTAGGTGCAGTTACAAAATATATACTGTATACAAGGATTCTTATTTTCAAAGATGGGTCATATACTAGCCCAAAACACTGTATGTGACTGTGGTACTCTAAATACAATAATCTGTGAGTCCAACTTATTGCAAATAATAACACAAACACCAGTTAAACTTACCTCTTATAAAGAAGAATTGCTATAACAATACAGATGATGAAAACCACTGCAAGAACTGGCCCAACTACCCATATTAATCCCTCTTCTTCATCTGTGATTGGTTGTGGATCGAGTTCCATCGAGACAACTGGATCTGAATAGGGGCTTGTGGCATACATTGTCTGAAAATATGGAGTTTTGGATCAGTACTGGAATTTTAGTATGTGTCAGCTTATATACCATGATAATACTCAATAAATTCTAGGCAAATAAAACTGCAATATTTTCCAATTTAACCTCTGACTGACATTATAATGAGTATACATGTCTGTGAATAGTGCAGGTAGAGATTTTCCTCTACCACGTCCTGCTCTGTTGAGCTCCATCGAAAGTTTCAATTAGAGAAAGATAGTCTGAAAGCAAAAAGCTACTGCTATGCTCTGTGTTTGAAAATCCTAAATACACTGCCCAACTAGTGTCATGGGTGCAACTAGTACTACATGTTTATGTGTAAAAAATTTTAAACATGAATTTGTAAACTTAAAGTGAACCTGTGATTTGCCCATACAAGAAACAGGTAACTTCAATGGCAGCCCCCGCATCATCTTATACTCACTTTCCCTTTTGGGCAAATCTGAGTAAAGGGGAGCATGGAACTCACTACCTTTCCTCACAATGTTAGCACTGGTGCTTAGGGATTAGACACTTAGGCACAGTGCCATCACACGGGGCAAGGAGAGAGTCATTATCTTTGTGTAAGCAACAACTAGGTTTGACTTGGAACTACACAGGGCTTCTTCTCTCTTACAGCAATAGGTAAGTGAAGGGAAAGGAAGGATAAGCTGCTGCGCAATCAATCTTAAAGTGAATACGTTGCTTTGGCCTTCAAAGGCAACACACAGTTTCATAAAAAGAAGAAATAAAATGTTCCTGAAACCATTACATTTTCCATTTAACACTCTAATTATTTTACTGTTAGGATTAACCATTGGGCTACAATGTTAATTAAATATTTTGCTGCTGAAAGACTTTGCAGCTTGTTGGAATCAACTAATTTGCAGCACCACAAGTAGTTAAATCTTTTAGCAGCAAAGGCATTTAATTACCTGTTGTTTTAGCCTCGCAATTCACTATACTATAGACCAGTGGTGGCGAACCTTGGCACTCCAGCTGTTTTGGAACTACAAGTCCTATGAGGCATTGCAAGGCTCTGACAGCCACAGACATAACTCTCAGAGGCAGATGCATGTTGGGATTTGTAGTTTTGGCACAGCTGGAGTGCCAAGGTTTGCCACCACTGCTATAGACTATGGAGGGTATGCTCACCTACTACATTCATTGAGCACTCACCCCCTTCTCAGTGCATCAAATTCCTGAGAATAGCCAGTAAACAGGTTTTTTAATTAGCAGCATACGATTATATGGCTTTCACTCCACAAATCTATGGATTTTCTTCCAAATAGTAATGAATAACTTATCCTAGAGAAATGAATACCATTATTTATGTTATTGCACCTGCAGGATTCGATTCATGCTCTCTATCCATATATTTTTAAATTTGTATAGGTATGTCTGTAAAATGTGGTTCTGCTCCCGTGTTTGAAAAGAAAAATCAAAAATGCTTGTTGTGCTCAAACAAATTAGAGTGCAATCTATGTTGAATCTTTTTCAAGAAAGCTGTAATTTGCTTACATATTAGCTATAAATTGGCAGAATATAACTTTCCGTTCATGTCTGTTATCATGTGGCTCGAATGATGTTCGCCCGTAAAAGCTATTTATTCATGCAATCCCCAGACAAAGCAGGAACCTTTCATTTTCCACAGGCATTTTAAAATATATAACTGCTGCAAAGTTCATGCCTCAGTACTTTCTGTAATAATCTCCTAGAGGAAGGTCTATCAATTGCAGAGCATCTCTGAACAGGAAATGAGGAAATTGGTACCACTCTTCGCACTTGCAAGAGTCACACACCATTCAGATATTATTCAATCCACTGCTAATTATAGTCTTAGGTATTACAAGTGGAAAAATGAAAGGTTAATACAAGTCATATCTAAAGTAATTAGAAGTAACACACGGCAGGTTATAATTTATAAAGCGAGGATTTAAATTTTTTTTTACATATCAAATTTAAAGCTGAACTAAAAGTATAAAGTATTATGTATATATACATTGGTCCAGCTCGGCCCAATGTAAGAATGTAATGTAAGTTGGCCACTGGATTTTCTGTAAAGCAGTAGCCAGAGCTACTACAGTGCTGACAAAGATCTTCTTGGTCCTGTATGCTCCTTGTGCAATCAGAGAACACTAAACATTAATAAAAATACATTGATAAAAATACTGAATGGCCGCTGTGCAGAATGAGCGGCCCCCTGTGTTTTTAGAGTAGAGGGGATGCTGCCTAGCACAGCGCCATATGGGACCAAGAAGATAATTGTCAGCACTGTAATAGCTCTAGCTTCTACAGAGCTTTACACGATCCCCGTAGGCTGATCAGGTATGGCATAAGTATACTTACATTTGGCCATGCTGGACCAATCTAAGTATGCATCATAATTTATGCCTGTAGTTCAGCTTTAAAGCCTATTTCTGTACAAACCAAATAAACTACCCTCGCAGTGGGGCTTCCATCCTGCAAGGGCTATGTGTTCATTTATGCCTAGGGGACTGAAGTAAAGCATTTTTTCTTGCCTGATCCCCATCGGTGTAAGCATATTTTTTCATGAATATATTAATGATTTTTTTAATGTTTATGGAATTATATGTTTACAGTCTAATAATCAATAACAAACATATTTATTGTTTTCCCTATTGAAGGAAACACAAATCCTTGAAACATATTGTCTCTCCCGGTACTTTAAATAAACATTGCAACTATAAAAAGATTGCCAGTTATTAGACATGTGCACTGCCAAAAAATTCGTTTCGTTTCGTTTTAAATTCGGATTTGTGTTATTTCGTTTTTCAGGATTCGGGTGTGAAAGTCAATTCGGATTCGGAATTCGGATTCGGACGAAATTCGGTAGCGTTAGTACGAACGTTCGTTTCGTTTTTTGTTCTTATTCGTTTCTTATTCGTTTCGTTCGTTTGCAGCAAAAGTGACATTTGAGGGGGAAAAAATATTTTTCTCCTTCTCTAATGTCACTTTGCTCCAACGAACGAAACGGATAAGAAACGAATAAGAAACGAATAAGAACAGAAAACGAAACGAACGTTCGTACGAACGCTACCGAATTTCGGAAATGGAAAATCGGATTCGTTTGCATTCGTTATGTCTGTAATTCGGAATTCGGATACATCCGAATGTCCGAATTTCCGAAAATTCGTCCGAATTTCGATTCGGAACGAAACGAATCGCACATGTCTACCAGTTATAGTACAATTCTTTTTGCCCCTAGTGACTAGTGGATAACCAAGGTTTTCACTTAGCCTGTGACCTAATGTCAACTAACCAGTTTTCTAGAACTCCTAAATGTCAAATAGTATTGTAGTATTGTGATTGTACTTATATATCAACAAGGTAAAGATGAACCCCAGGCTCCTGCCAAGACAATCTCAAGCAAGTTCAACTCCCATTATTTATTAACAATACATCAGTGTTTACAGCTGCTTCTACTTTCAAATAATGCCAGATCAGGGGAGTGCATTGCCAGACAGGCTTAGGCATTTAGCAATGCGAGGCAGAGTTCTGTGAGGCAGTAAGGCTGAGTTCACACCTAGGCGTATCAAATATGCGCAATTGTCGCGCGTTTTTACTGCGATCCGCGTTAAAAAAACGCGTGACAAATGCGCGTTTCCGAGGGCTACCTGGCTGTATCCTAATGGATACGCGCGGCAAATACGCCCCAAAGAAGCTCCTGTACTTCTTTGGGCGTAGGGCATTTTGCAGCATGCTCCTATGCTGCATGCTGCCATCTGTATCTCCTCCGATCCCTGCTGCTGTCCCCCACCTGTATCGGCAGAGGCAGCTGGGATCGGAGGGAACACAGAGCCGATCCACCTGCCGGCGCCCAGCGGGGATGAGACAGGGCAGGGCCAGTGATAGGGCCAAGTCAGGAGTGGGCGGTGAGGAGAGCTGCAGGGCGATCAGCAAATATGTGAAATATTTGCTGATCGTTCCCTGTGATATACTGTCACTATGATGTTTGTAAATAACTGAGGACAAAGTATTAATCACTTCATGCTGGGAGACATACACTGTACGCTGTACCTGATCAGCCATTTGGGCTGTGGAATGCCGATAACCGCTAAGAATCATTAATGAGTATTGAGGTATCCACTAATGAAAGAGTTAAGCTTTAACAGACACCCGATCCCTGAAATGGATCAGGTGTCTGACAGTGATAGCAGTGCAGTATTTACCCCACTTGCTGTCACTGTTTGACAGCTGGTATAGATCAGGATTAGCAAATCCCGATGTATACCAGCTTTTTCCTAAATGTTTCAGAATAGAAACATTTAGCTACATGTTTCTATTATGAAAAAACGTTACAGGCTTCCGATTGTTCTGGGAACGATCAGAAGCCTTTAGTCACACTAATCCTGACATGCTGTAAGCATCAGTGTCACTAAAGTTATTATTGGCTGTTTCTAAGTTTGGAACAGCCTAATAATAACCAAAAAATTAATTAAATTAATAAGCAGCCATAGTGAGATTCATTCACAATCACTGTTTGATATAATTAAAAATAAATAAAAGTGTAAAAAAAAGGTGTAAAAAATAGTGGAAATTGTAAACAAATGTTTAAAAAGCTACAGATTTGTTTTTTTATTTAACCCCCTCGTTACAGCAAAGTTCAAAGTATGTCGTTGTCACTAAGTGTGACACTTAGTGATAGTGACATTGTATGCCAGATGACCACTATTAGCTTTTGGAGAAAAATTTAATAAAATGTTAGCTTGTAGTTTTAGGCTGAGAAGTACAGAAAATTGTCTAAAATCCTAGGAATGTGAGATGTTTCCAAATAGAGGACACATAAATGAATTAATTTTAATGCATATTTTTAGCTGTGCTATTTTTCTAAAAAATAATAAAAATCAAAACTAGGGAAAACATGTTTTCTTTGTATCATTTCCTCATTTTGTTATATTTTTTATTTATCCTAAGTGAGGCATTAGGCACACATATGTGATATTATATATTGTTTATTAGAGGATAGATAGGGCTATATATTTATATGTGTGGGTGCACTTGGTAAGAAAGTATATTACTGCTGTGGAATCACACAGCAACAATGTTAAAAATGTGTCAATAATTAACGAACAGAAACTAAAAACAAGCTCAGTCATGGAGGGGTTAACTATGTCCCCAATTATGAATGAACAGGAAGTGCTCTACATCACTTTCTGTTCATTCCTGATTGTGGACATAGTAATCTCCTCGATTTATGAATGAACAGGAAGCATCTTTACTGACTGCCTCCTGCTCATTGAGTGCTGGAGCTACAGAAAAAGAGATTGAGGACTATGTGTGCTCAATCTCTTTGTTTCATTGCAAAAGTGAAATATCAGGGGTCTGTTTAGATCCTAACAGTAAAGTAAAAAAATTAATAATTAAAAAATATTTGAAAAATAGCAAATTTAATGTAAAAATTAAATAAAGCAGACTTCCCCCAATTATAAAAAAAAACCTAAAAAAAGGTGGGAGAAAAGGCACGACAAATTCTGGTGCGCGAGGTGCGTTGCGGTGCCATTTATTTCAATGGCACTCCAAAACGCGCCTGCTGACCACAGTGCAATTGCCCGCACCAAACGTGCGGTACCACAATGCCGTGCATTCCAGTGTGGTGCTATTGCAAAAAAATGTGCAAATTGTACTACTTTTATAATTTTAATACAAGAAACATTATTGTTATTTTTGATGAAGGTTATGGACCAACTGATGAAAAAGCTTGCTGCTATCCTGTAATCACAATAAAACCTAAATGTTATTGAGGAGAAAAAAATCATTCTCAAAGTAAACACTGAAAACATTAGCAAACTTTACTGCAAATTCTTACCTGACTCTGCTTTGAAGAGCGATATTTTTCTTGTCAGCATATTTTACCAAATGGACTGCTAAGTGGTAAGACCTGCCTTCATCATCACCACCATCTAATTAATCTAAGAGTTCTACTAATCTTAAGGTGCCCATACACCTTACAACCATCGCAAGACTCTTGTCTTGCGATGGTTGCAAGCTAATTAAAAGCTTGTACGATCTGCCCATCTTGGACAGGCAGATCGTACTTGCGATCATCGAAAGCCCGCCCCACTGAGGGGCGGGCTTCCGATGACTGCAATGCTGAACAGGCAGTGTGCGCTTGCGCAAACCCCCCATGTTTTCAAACATGCTCGTTAGACAAAAGACGTGCGTCGGTACAGTAGAAACGGTCGCACGCCTTCCATACACCTTGCACGATAGCTGGGTTTCCTGCCATTATTGTACGATAATCGCAAGGTGTATGGGCACCTTAAAGACGTGTGACCGTACAGTAGAAACGGTCGCACACCTTCCATACACCTTGCGATTATCATGCAATCGCGGGATTTCCCGCCATACGATCGCGGGATTTATCATACGATCGCGGGATTTCCCATTATTGTATGATAATGGCGGGAAATCCTGCGATAGTACGATAATCACAAGGTGTATGGAAGGCGTGCAACCGTTTCTACTGTACGATCGCACGTCTTTTGTCTAACGTTTGAAAACCCGCCGAGAGTCGTACGATTGTCGGCGGGTTGGTAGCATGCTTGGTAGACATGCTACCAAGCATTGCAGTCAGCATTGCAGTCATCGGAAGCCCCCCTCTCAGGGGGGCGGCATTTCGAAGATCGCAAGTGCGATCTGCCTGTCCAAGATGGGCAGATCGTACAAGCTTTTAATTAGCTTACAACAATCGCAAGACAAAAGTCTTGCGATGGTTGTAAGGTGTATGGGCACTTTTAGAGTTCAATTAAGTTCACGTCTGAGAATTTAAAGACATACCAACACAAAAATGCCTATTGCAAGGGATCTCAACAATTTGACCTTAGGATCAGTTCTGATATTAAGGAATAAAGTGAGTTGCCAATATTTAGAGGGTTACTCACTATTGAGCCAAAGGATCCATCGGCTGATCCTTCGGCTCCCTTCAGCTGCCTGAGCCCTTCGGTTCAGTCGAACTGAAAGGTTGCTGTACAGGTTATTCACAATAGCCCATACATCAGCCGAGCCGAAGGCATATGCTTCGGCTCGACTGAGCCGAAGTGACAGCCGAGGCGTGGAGAAAAGTCGGCCGTAGGTGACAGCTGGGCAGGGCCAGCAGTGATCTCCCGGCTCGCTACGCCCAGTTGTAATGACAAATCAGCGACCTCAAATGACCTGGGGACGCTAATCGGTCATTAAACAATAACAGCTGTGTGGAGCCGGCCATGGCGTTATTTACTGCCCGGGACGTGCTAGAGGACTCAAGCAGGTCCCGGCCAATAGGAAACAGTGTGCGGAGCTAGCGGTGATGTCACTGCTAGCTCTGCTCAATTGTTTTTATTTTGCCGGCAACTGTCAGATTTATGCAGCGGGACTGTCAGGTTGTCGTGCATCGTTTTTTTTTCTTTTCTTTAAAATACTTTTTTTTTTAAATTTTCCTAATTTTTTAAATGTTTTAAATAATTTTTTAACATTTTTTTTTACTATTCTGCTCGCTACCCTGCAGGTACTGAGCAGAATAGTCAAGCCAAATGCTGCTCGGCGGCATTCGGCTATTCACTTACTGCCGTTCGGGCCCTATCCAAATGTCGGATCGGAGTCGAACTCCTTTTGCACTTCAGCTCAGCCAAACATGCAGAGCACTTCACTTTGGCTCGGTTATTCACTCAGCAGTGAATCTGGTTATTCACTCAGCAGCTAAGTGAATAACCCTCTTAGAACTCATAGGTGTCTCCAGATGGAAATACACATGTCATTTTACATGCGTTCATTTACAGGTTTGTGTGGCAATTATATACCTCATGTGACCTTAAAAAAAAGTGGAGCTTTTTGTATGTAAACCTATCACAAAGTTATCGCATTAATGCTGTGTACATTTTTTTACAAACCTTCTACCAATTCTGAAGTCATTTTTTTTTTTTACAAAAGCTCTACATGAGATACTGCCATTTCAATCTTTACTAACAGTAACCAGAGCCCACCCTGCCCATTTTCTGGTGACATCATTGGGCACTGCCCCTGTGAGCTAGGAGCACCACATGTCTTGCAGCATTCTGCAAGGTGGGTTCTGGTTACAGTCAGTATAGATTTAAATGGATGTATGCAGGCTTACCATCAGAAGCAGATTGTGCAAACAGACTGATGGCATCAAGATTTTCCATAATATGGTGTGGGGTTTCTCTCTAAAGTCTGCTTGACTGATCAGTTTTGACTAGACCAGTATTTTACAAAATACGCTAATAAAATCTTATCATCACTATTATAAGGTGATTTACTAGACCAGCAAGACTGCATTCGCATCAAGGAAAAGAAATTGAAGTAAACCTTTACTAAATTACCCCATACATATTCTTTAGAGATCTAAATGATATTGTATCAGAATAGACAGTTCAGTCTTAATTGAATCACTCACCATTTCAGTGTTTTCTATGACAGCTAGCACAAAGAACACATATTCTTGTCCATTTTGCAGTGGCTTATTCTCAAAGCCGCCATAGTGTTTCTGATCACCCAGGGTAAACTCCGTTGGAAGAATATCAAAGTGAGCTGCAATGTAAGGTTTTGATTCAGCTTCTCTCTTGAAACGAATACTCCTTTGCCTCCGTGAAATGCCTTTCAGCAGCTGAAAACAATCAAAAAACAGGAATATTATTTATAATAAAAAGTAGCAATGTAAGGAAATGTTAGCACTTCACTAGTATGCAGTGGTAGTAAATATCTTAAAAATGCTGGAAAAAAAATAGTCTATTATCCACTGTGACCAGTCAGCCGGTAGTAACATGTTGACAAGGATTATTTTTGGTATAGTTTATTCCAAAATGTCTATTAGTGTTTGTTTTGCCAGAAGCTGATGGAACATAGCAACTCAGCTTTCATGAAATTAAAGTGACCCTAAAATAAAATGAGATATTCATTTTCCCCCATTCTTTGTATACTCACCTCTAGTGATGAGCTTGGGCGTGTTCGCAAGCGCCTCGTGCCGAGCCCGCCAGGAAGCTGTCAGCGCGCAGGGCCAATCACAGGCACTGAGCCATTTTCCGATCTCTGCAGCTGCGGACCGGGAACATGTCTCAGTGCCTGTGATTGGCGCTGCGCGCTGACGGCTTCCTGGCGGGCTCGGCACAAGGCGCTTGCGAACACGCCCGAGCTCATCACTACTCACCTCTTCAGCTGCCCATGCTGCTAAACCCTGCAGTAGTGAAAAGGTACTGGCACCAGAAAAATCATGTAGAGTCCAGCCCCTCCACAGGTGTTGGTTTTCTGGTCCTCCGTTGTGCTCAGTAATTTGATCTGCTGGCCCCTAAGTTACAACTGTGTTCTTTAATGACATAGGGACCAGTGGGAAGAACAATAGCAAGCAGTGATGGACCAGGAAATAGACATACCTGTAAGTGTCAGAATCTGCAGGATCTTCAGGGACCAGTATCTCTCCACTACAGCAGAAATCAGGCAGCTGGAGAGGTGAACATTCAATGAGGGAAATTTATCAAAACTGGAGCAGACAAAATCTGGAGCAGCTGTGCATGACAACCAATCAGCTTCTGTCTTTCATTTTCAAACTGAAAACTTAACTGAACAAACTGCAGAGAGAAGCGGATTGGTTGCCATGGGCTCCTGAGTTTGTCTGTTCCAGTTTTGATAAATTCCCCTCATTGTGTGAGTTGCAGGGGCAAATTAACATAACTCTTTATTTTAGCAACGGACATGCTTTAATATAGGTAAGAGAAAAACTACCTTCCATCTGGCACTAACTCAGGAACCTAAATCTGCCCATACAGACTGAAAGTGGAGAAAAAGAGAACACGACATATATCTCCTATATGAAATATAAGACAAATCAACCCCAGTTTGGAGTGGCACAGCATAGATCTTCTTAAAGGTTTATGCAGTTTAGAGGATCAAAAACCTTTGTAATGCAGAATCAATATTTCCAATCCCCACCACCAACTCAACAGGACACAGCACCTCTGCTAAAATAGCCCATTCCCTAGTTGCCCAGCCCAGAGGCAGTGTAGAATGTACTAGCTTGCTGTGTAGCTTTTTTAAAATAGGGTGTGGTCTGGAGAGGGTCTGGGCACAATGATTTTTCTTCTTCCTGGCCAGAGTCTTGCTTAATTCACTCCCTCTTTATATATAATATAAAGCTGGCCATACATCTTACAACCATTGCACACCTTTCGCTGTGTGATGGTTGTAAGGTAATTAAAATCTCATACGATCTGCCCATCTTGGACAGGCAGATCGTACTTGCGATCATCGCAAGCCCTCCCCGCTGTTCTCTCTTCTCAGCGGTTGCTGTAGCAAGGGAACGATCGCCGTGGTGGTAGTGTCCCATCTCTGGTCCCGCCGGCGGCGCTTCTCGATAACATCCGCTGTCTTCTGCAGCTTCCTCCGCCCACCTCAGCTGCCCCACCAGGAGACAGAAGAGGCACCTGAATAGCAGCTAAGTGCACTGTAAGTCCATTTTCTTTCTTCCTTACACTGTGTGTCACACTGACCTCTGCGCTGTGCGTCACTCTGACCTCTGCGCTGTGCATCACTCTAACCTCTGCGCTGTGCGTCACTCTGACCTCTGCGCTGTGCGTCACTCTGACCTCTGCGCTGTGCGTCACTCTGACCTCTGCGCTGTGCGTCACTCTGACCTCTGCCCTGTGTGTTACATTACTGAACTTTGCGCTGTGCGTTACATTACTGACCTCTGCGCTATGCGTTACATTACTGACCTGGCGGAGTTAAGTCCGGGGCAGGGTAGGGGTTAGGTGGGGCAACTGGTGGTGAGTAACTTTTAAGGCCTGGCTAGTAGCTCAGGACTTGAAATTTTGAGCCCTGCTTTAGACTATACAGTACATTTAAAGACAAGCGAGGAAAGTGTTAAACATAAATGAAGACTGAAGGGGAAAGTGGTAAACAGAAAATTTATATTAAATAGGGAAAAATCTAAACGGAAAATAATTATTCTAATATCCAACCAAATATGAATTGAAAGACTAAATAAGAAGATCGTTTTAGTTAACTAAAATGTAGTGATAATTATCTTCCATGATATAAATAATACATTCAAATTAATGTAGTTGAGAGGTTAATTGAGGGTCAAGCAACTGGTCTCTAGGTAAATCAACTGCAATTCACTGACTGCCAAGAAAGAAACAGCACAGTAAATGGTATATTTTTCTGAAGCGGATGAAGGGACAGGACTGAGATTGTCGTTGAAAACAACAGTGTTAAGGAACGAAAAAGGTCTTTTGTGCTATTTATGGTAAAAGCAGATAAATATTTTCCATTCACAAAATGTTTTATGTGGTAAATGCATGTAGGAGATATATAAAAAAGGACTTGGGTTCTTTATTGAGAATCATTTTCATTTTCCAGTCAATGCATATCTTATTTCCTCCACCATTAATTCTACAATGAGGCCTCAACTCTCAATTATTCTGATACAAAGTGGGCAGCAACCCTTTCTGACCCAAAAATTTCTGAATTAATAAATGTTCTTTATCAAATCATTACACACATTAACGCACCACAAAGTACAGGATGATTAAAATGGTCCTTTGTTATGGGAACCAGCTTCACATACCCATACAATGTAATTTCCACAAAGTTCAATGTCACTCCTTTTTATTCCTTTGAAACTTTATACTGTAGCAGAAATATTCAAGGATACATTGAAATTTTGTCTCACAATGAGATACTAAATAGAGCTTGTGATTTTGTGTGCTTATCAAAACACTGTTGATGTGTGTGCATTGTTTAACTGTTTATATTTCATAGATTACTCAGGAATGAATTGTAATAATGTTTCTGGCTTTTCAGCATAGCATTAGTAGCCCAATTTTTTATTTATCATCTGTATACTTTGCTGCAATTACCCTTATTAATTATTTGTGAAATACTGTGGCCTTTACATTAACTAGGATAAGAAGATACTCGTCCACATTGACTCTCTACCTGGTCCCATTTGCTCAATTGTTATATTTTATACCCTTAAACATTATAGCCCTGCTTGGAAAGACCAGTCAAATTCATAGTATTAGCTCCTGCTAATGATACTCTGGCAGTAATAATTATACAGTATATACAATGCAGGGGCGTATCTGCCGCGAGGACTGATACAATGTCTATTCACCAAGTAGGAGATAAAAATCTTTAAACTCTGATGGTGGGAAATTCTCCAAAATGGTTTAATCCCTACCCATATTACAATAGACAGGGAATATTGCATATTGCCTTGAAAATGTTGATTCCTGAAAACTTTTTGGGGTGAAGGGCAATACATTTCCCTGATATTGGAAGTGTGAAAACTGAAAAGTTGGCTGGTGTAGTTGAAATTTCTCAACTCTTAGCAAACAATAACCAAGTAAGCTTTACAACATGCTGTACATGGTCAGTCAGAATCAACATCTCATTATTGCTTTTCTTCACAGTCTGGTACAAGTTAAAGGAGAACTATGGGGTCAGTGTTTTTTCCCATAGTTCTCCTTAGGGTAATGGGAGGACACAAACTAGCGTCCTCCCGTTACCCTAAGCTCAGTATACCGCGAGTTACAGCCGCGGTATACTGAGACGCCGCAGCCAGAGCGGATCCCGACTTAGATGACGGGATCCACCCAGCTGCGTGAGTGACAGCTGGCTCTGCCTATCTAGAAGCAGAGCCAGCTGTACCTGCCCCCTCCCCGTCCGTTCCGCCAATCAGCGCTGGCAGATCGGAGCGGGGAGAGGGGAATCCAGCCCCTCCCCCTGTCACGGCAGAGAGCCGTGACAGGATCGAGAGGCGAGCGAACCCGGTATGTGTTCGCTCACCTCCCGATCTACTGAGCCGACCTGTGACAGTCTCATTGTCACAGGTCGGCTAGAACTATGAGGTGAGTGAAAAGCACTCACCTCATAGTTCTCCTTTAATATAGCAAGTGGCCCACATTTCAGATGTCTCTGCACATGTGTTTTTTAATGTTTACCAAAATATTCCCAATAGGAGCAAAGTGAGATGCAGAACTAAGCCCCCAAACAGCCAAACCAAATCTTACAATATCATTGTCTCAACACTCCATGTTCTTCTTCACTGCTTACAATGTACGTGTGCGGTACACCAAAATTAGTGCATGCTCTGAGATAATTCTTACAGTGCTAAATGTGGCCAGGATTCTAAAGATCTAATATACACTATTTTGCCAAAAGTATTGGAACACCCCTCTAAATCATTGGATTCAGGTATTCCAATCACCTCCATGGCCGCATGTGTATAAAATCAAGCCCCTAGGCATGCAGACCTTGACCCGCAACAAAGGGCTAGAAACATCTCCGGATGAAGTGACCATTCTTCAGAGTCCACACATTGGTGACTGTGTAAGTTTTTCTAGCAATGCCTGAGGGGTCCAGCCTTGAATTGACAACTGAATTACCCTGAGCTCCAGGATACTGATTGGAGTCAAGATTCATCCAACGACTAGGTCCCTTGAACTGATTTTCCAAGACTCTCCCTTAGCCTGACAGTTGACATCTGTCATGAGCACCTTCCAGACCATCAGGTGTAAGGACTACGCTGATTCCAGCATTGGGCTGGAGTTCCATCATTCTAGGACAAGCCTTGTCTTGCTGGGCAGACAAATGGGGAGGTCCAGGGACTGAATCTGTTTGACCTATGCAGCCAGAAACGCAATGGGCAGGAGTGGAATTGAGCATATGGGACTGCCTTAAAGGGGTGACCATGAGGCCAAGAAAATTAATACATAAGCGATTGGTTGGGCGACTCCTAAGCCACAAGGTTCAAGCAAGTGATTGAAGAGATTGGGTCTTTTCTGGGGGAAGGAAGACTCAAGCGATGACAAGATTCCAGTGTTGACTTTTTGACACTTGCTCTACAGTTTTTGTATCGTACAACAAGGCTTGCACTGACTGCTCTATGAGGAAAAAGGCATTCAAGTACCCCACCACTGGGATCCCTTGAGACCAAAGCAGAGCAAAAACAAGGGCCATCACCCTCGTAAAACCAGAGGTTCAGTGGACAGGCGAAATGGAATGGCAAGAAATTAGAAGTGTTACCCAAAGCAACATGTAGGCAGCACTGGTGTGCAGGAATAAGAGGCATGTCCAAATATGCATCCTTGATGTTCATTGGAGGGGTTGATGACTGACTGGTGTAGGAAAGTCACTGGTTTCTAGTCAGGAAATGGCAGTAAATGCAGCTTTATTGAGCGTAAACATAAAAGTCTCTTTCCATTAATAGGGAACGCTTTCCCTTTTAAACAAAACAGCTTGAAAAGTAACAAAAAATAAAATGGCCTACTCCAACTTAGGAGCCTTACTACTTCCTACTGGAGCAGCTATTCCAGCTTCCAGTACAAAACAAGATGTATAAGCAATCACAGTCTTTATCACATAGTTTTTAGCCATGCAGTCAAACACTCTCCTGTTTCTGTTTCCATCCATCCAATGCAGCCTGGGTCTCTCTCTCTCTCTCTTTGAGCTCTCACTGCTACTATATCAGGTGCCGGCTAATTAACAGAGAGGTGGTGTACCTGTTGGGTGAAATGTTTAATCCAATCTTAGCCAGGGTAAGATACCCTTTTCAACCTCTCACTGATGTACAGTATACTGAGTAATTTACCCTGTTACACTGGGTAGATGAGGAACTTTTGGGCCCACAGGAACCAGTTGAGAATCTTCAGATGT
>NW_017306556.1:103151-131922 GCF_000935625.1 Nanorana parkeri
CCCCCCCCCCCCCCCCTTTTTTGCTTTGGGAACAGAGCACAGGAACAGGGAATATCTCAGACCCAAACATTTTAAAGTGTGGGTGCCCCTTCATTGAGAACAAGGCTCCCAGATTTTGCCAGCTTGGAGGGCCAGGACTTGTGACAGAATGTGTTTCCGTCTTGGGTTAGCTACCTGAGGCCTGTGAGGGACAAAAGGAACTTTTCTTAACGAAGGGAGCAGAGAATTTTCCATCTAGAGGTTTTGTCGTCTTGTTCTGAGGTCATCTGAGAACAGCGGGGTCCGTCAATACTGACCCAGGGTCCCTAGTCATAGACTTAGATCATACAGATTAAGTCTGACACACGGCCTTGATGGAAACAGCAAATTACATAGTAAAGCCTGCAAGGGCAATTAAAGCCTTAAAGAGGGCTTCTAACCTCTAGTCCATTTGGTCCTTGAAAACAAGGACATCTTATACAGGGAATTTAAGATCTTCTTCAAGAAAGAACTGTCTAGGTCTACAACAGGACCAGACGATTTCTTAAGAAAACCCTCTTCAATAGAGTATTGCTGAGCAAACCGTTTAGGAGGAATATTACATTTTTCAGGATGATTCCAGTCACTATACAACATTGGCTATAAAATCTTAAATTTATTGACCTTTGGCAAGGGTTACCCAGACAGTTCAACTGCAAACAAGTACAAACTGCATCCACAAGGATAGAAATAGTGTCCTTGAGCTAAGGGGAGATGTCAGGAGACATCCTCTTACTGGGCTGAGTCCACAGAACTGGAAGCCATCCCTTCTTCTTCCTTAGAGATAGGAAAGGCAGACAATAGAAGGTCAGAGGTCCCAAAGAGCTCAGACATTTTCCTCATAAATTGAACCATTACTGAAGCAAACCTCTCTACATGGTAAACTGACTTTAACCACCTGCTGTCCGGCCGTTGTAATTAAAAGGCCGGACAGGGGCTTCTTGAATGCGGATGGGCGTTTTTAAACGTCCCATCCCGCCCCGCTCGTGCCAGCAGCTACGCGGGGGGCGGCGGAATCAGCCTGCAATGTAAACAGCCGGCGATGGCTGTTTACATACAAGCGTTCGGGCATCTGTAGAGACGCCCGATCGCTTGTAATATGCTTGCGGGTGTGCGCCCCCCCCAACCCCGCCGCAGCCGGCGATCCTGAGCTCCGCTGTGCCCGGTGTGAGCCCGGGACCAGCACAGCAGCTCTGCGGCCGGAGATCAAACGGAGCTCAGTACACAAGCTCTGTTTGATCTCCTCCTCCTCTTCGGAATGCAGGCAGTGATGTGTATTACATCACTGCCTGCTTTCAGTGTCACTCTCCGGTACAGAAACCGGAGAGAAGCTGGTGAAGCAGGTGTTTGCTTCATCAGCTTCTCTGGGGGTCCCTAGGTGACATTAGGGGTCTTGAAGACCCCTTATGTCTCCATAAAGAGGACCTGTCACTGAAAATTGGCAATCACAAAGGGGGCTTGTTAGTCCCCTATGTGATAGCAATAAAGTTAAGTAAAAAAATTTTTTTGAATAATTAGTTAAAAAAATAAAAAAAAATGTAAATTCACATATAAAAGGCAATAAAAAAATGTAATTTTTTTTTAAGTCCCCCGCCCCCCACATGCGTAAACGACTATTGCATCCATTACTACGCACATGTTACGTATAGCCACGAACGTCGCAGTGAGAGCAATAATTCTCGGCCCATCAATCGCTGATAACACTAACCTGATGAGCGGTAAAACCTTTTAAATCGTCGCCTATGGCCAATTTTGGGTATGGTAGTTTTTGCGAGTTCGCGGACGCACACAATTTTAAAGCTTGACATGTTTGGTGTCTATTTACCCGACGTGACCCCGCCTTTTATATTTTGCCAAAAATTTGGGTAATGATAACTGTTTTATAAAATAACGTAGGAAAAAAGTTTTTCCCCCCAAAATTTTCGGTACTTTTTTCATTATATAGTAAAAAATAAAAACCCCAGTGGTGATTAAATACCACCAAAATAAAGCTCTATCTGTCCCCAAAAAATGGTATAAAATTAATTTCAGTACAGCGTTGCATGACAGAATAAGTTTCAGTCAAAGTACCGCAGCGCTGAATACTGAAAAATGGCCTGGACAGGAAGGGGGTGTAAACACCCCGGTCAGCAAGTGGTTAAAGGTGCTGAGAAGCTCCCTGGGGCGCATAGTGATGGGAAAAAGACCAGAGCATAGGACTGGCAGAATCACTGTCACTAGAAGGAACAGCACATTCCTCAGAACTGTTTTTGGGCTATGTAGCCACAGTGCCTAACATCCATAAGTGCCCATAACTATGATCCACCATGTGCTGAGAGTAAGCCCCAAAGGTGCCCCGTATCCAGACTCTTGTAGGCAGAATGGTGAACAAGTGTGTAAAAGTGGGATATTGCAGTTTTCCTCCCTGTGCTGTGCAAAGTTGCAGCAGCAGCAGAAGCATAGAAGTATACAAACAGCTTACAGTGCATGCTAGGAGAAAGAAAATGGTGGTTGCTTTTTTCCATTTGCATTCTCCCTCCCAGCATGGTACCCAGAGGGAGACTGTGCAGGCAGAAAAGCAGCCCTTAGGCCATAGGGAGATGAAAATTGGTGACAAAGTTAAAGACCCAGCTGTCCTAACTGCCTTATGCTGTGGCAAAAGAGTCACAACAATGACCCATTTTTACTCTTCAGGGAGACGAGCAAAACACATTGGTCAACTGGCTGGGGCAAAAGCCATTGGCTTACTTTACCACACTTGCAGTTGCACCCAGAGGGTTGTAGTGGCCATTTAACCACTTGAAGACCGGGGTGGTAAACCCCCTTACTGTCCAGGCCATTTTTCAGCATTCAGTGCTGAGGAAATGTTATATTTATTTAGTCATGCAACGCTGTACTGAAATTAATTTTATACCATTTAGTTGCAGATAGAGGGGTTTTTTGGTGGCACTTAATCACCACTGGGGTTTTTATTTTTTACTATATTAAGGAAAAATTACCAAAAATGTCCCCTACATTACTCTATGAAACATTTATTAATAACCAATTTTTTTTGTAAAATATAAAAGATGGAGTCACGTCGGGTAAATAGACACCAAACATGTCAAGCCTTAAAATTGCGTGCACCTGCGAAACCACAAAAAACTACAATGCCTGAATTGCCCATAGTCGACACTTTAAAAGCTTTTAACGCTCATCAGTTTAGTGTCATCAGTGATTGAAGGCCCTAGAATTATTGCTCTCACTCCGGCATTCGCTGTGATAGGTAACATGTGCAGCAATTCTCGTTTTTGAGTGTTGGCGCACCTGACGCGTATTTTTGTTTGTACATGCGTGTATGTGGCGGCAGGGGGCTTAAACATTTTTGGGGGGGTTTTTTTGCATTTTTTTTTACACTTAATGTTATTGCTATGTGATAGCACAGGCACACTAACAGGTACTCTTTATGGAGACATTAGGGGTGTCTAAGACCCCTAATGTCACCTGGGGACCCTCAAAGAAGCAGAGATCTGCTTCACCAGCTTCTTCTCTGGCTATAGCAGCCAGAGAAATGACAGCTTAATGCGGAAGTGATGTAATACACACCACTTCGCATTCAGAAATCGGAGAGGAATTCAGCAGGTGGGAGAGTATGATCTCCTTCCGATCTTCATGCTAAGAGCCGCTGCGCCAGTACTGGGCCCGCAGAGGGGACAGTGGAGCCCAGGATAGCCGGTAATGGTGGTGGAGAGGGCGCAGCAAGTGGAGGGGTGCACACTGCTGGACACCGTACATGCAATCAGACGGCTATAGAGCCACCTGACTGCTTGTATGTAACAACTGTTAATGGCTGTTTACAAGCAGCGTTTTCTGCTTGCGGGTGCGCGAGCAGCGAAAAAAAGCTATATCTTTGCGGGACCCCACTGGAGGGAGCTTGCCGTCCGTCCGTTTATTTACAACGGGCGTATGTCAAGTAGTTAACGGGACATGTCTCATCCAATCTTCATTCTCCCAGAGGGGATACGCCCTGTAAGGGATCTTTAGGGACATGACTCCACTGGGAGATGGACCATGGCACTGAATCTGTATAGCACCCTGCAACTACTGCACATGCTGTACAAGGTGGCAAGGTGAGTGCCCAACTCAGGATCCAGTGCACTAAACACATTACAGGCCAGCCCAGCATTTTCCTTACAACAGGGTTGGTTCAGCCGAGGAAAAAACTCAGCCAGATAGTTGCTGAGAGGTCCCGCAGTGGCGTTAAGCAGCTTGGGGGAACTTGCTAGAAAGAAAAAAAAGTAAAGAAAATGATGCGCTGTTCTTACAGATGAGAGAAGGTTTCCATCACCTAGGGACATTAGGAAAAAGGCTAGACATGGAGTGGGAGGGGTTATACAGGGCTATTCCTACAGCTTTGATTTGCCAGTGTTCAATCACCTGACAGTGACTGCATAATCCCTTGGTTCCAGAGTTAACTCCCTGTGTCCTGCAATGTGCACACAGGACACATGTCTCTCTCATTTGGAACAGTATAAGCTATGCTATATTATCTTATTTTTTGTTTTTAAGTAATGCATTCTAAAGATAGACTTCAGATGTCTTAAACACAATATCTTACAGACATTGGTACCAAATATAAAATTGTTTAAAGGAGAACTATGGGGTTAAGGCTTTTCCCCATAGTTCTCCTTAGGGTAACGGGCGGACACAAACTAGCGTCCTCCTGTCACCCTAGGCTCAGTATACCGCGAGCTGCTGCTCGCTGTATACTGAGACGCCGCAGCTGAAGCGGATCCCGACAAATGTGCCGGGATCCGCCCAGCTGCGTGGCTGACAGCTGGCTCTGCCTATCTAGAGGCAGAGCCAGCTGTACCCGCCCCCTCCCCCGTTCGTTCCGCCAGTCAGTGGCGGATCGGAGCGGGGAGGGGGGAATCCAGCCCCTCCCCAGTCACGGCTCTCTGCCGTGAAAGGATCGAGAGGTGAGCGAACGCCGGTATGTGAGAAAAGCACTCACCTCAAAGTTCTCCTTTAAAAATGCATTTTGTTGTTTTGTGAAAATTGCATAATTGTAAAGAAAATCTGAGTTTCCTTTGTCATTTGACAATACGAGGCAGTGTATACATTTATACACATGCACAAGCTTGAAATCATTAACATTTAACTTTATTTTACATAATACGTCATTAAGCAGGAAGGGAGGAATAACAGGCATCAGGTTGACCTTCACATAGATGTTGATGTCTGTCAGAGTCCAACTATTTACATGAATAGTAGGTAACCATAACAACAATTCACAAATCCTTATCAGGTGTCTTATTCATATGTGCCTTGATAATGCTGCTTGATTTGACAAAGCTGATTACTCCCTGGCAGCCCATGAGGCATGAAATGAGCCAGTACTGACTGCACTTTCTTGGATTATTAAATGATGATATTTATGATACCTTGGAAAAGCAGTAATGCTTCCACATTAACATGTTACCACAAGAAGTGTCCCAACGATCTGTGAAATGTAACACTGGTACCTTGTGGATTTTAGTGTCTGTATATGTTAATAGTATACATAGAACCACTACCTCATTATTTACTAGAAGTCTTGTCTCCAAAGGGTGGGGCATTCACTTACAAGCCTTCCATGCCATACATGGTATTATGCAGCAGTTATTTCTCCTTTAGGAGGATGTTATTTGCATATGTATAATATACGGACAGCAACAACAAGAATAATAATAATAATAACAATGGTTGTTATTATTATTGTTATTATTATTATTATCATGATCAATATTAACATCATCATCATTATTTTTACAGCTAGGAGAGATAATTATGATCAGGAAATATCATTGAGTGATATTCAGCGCTGTAAGTTACCATAAGGTACTTGTCAGCCTTTGCCTAGAACAGCATAGTAAGAATTGGCACCATCAAAAAACAACGTTTAACCACTTCCGGGCCGCAATACGCCTATAGACGGTGGCCCGCAGAAGTGGTTAAAACAAGAACACGGTTGTGTTTGTGGTGCCATTTTTAACAGCCAGCGATGTACAGACGTACAATGGATTGCGTCTATACAGCCGCCAGATTGTTTGTACCAGCGCTCGTGCAGCGCTCGGGACTGGCTCAACGGGTCTGCCCGCAACAATCGGAGATCACTGGACCCGGAAGTGATGTGTATTACATAATTTCCTGTGTCACTAGTTACAGTCTCTGGCTCTTAGAGCCAGGAGAAGAAGCTGAGGAAGCAGATCTCTAAGTGACATTAGGGGTCTGAAAGACGCCTGATGTCTTTATAAAGAGGACCTGTTAGCCCCCTATATGATAGCAATAAGGTTAGTGTAAAACAAATAAAATAAAGTGTTTAAAAATTAAAAATATTAAAGTAACATGAAAAATTAAGAAATGCAAAAAAAAATGTTAAAGTCCCCCGCAAACAACCGTCAGTGCGCCTACATGCAAAAACGACAATTGCACTACACGTTACATATCGCCACGAACGTTGGAGTGAGAACAATAATTCTAGAGCCATTAATCACTGTTAGCACTAAATTGATGAGCGGTAAAAGCGTTTAAAGTGTTCCCTATGGGAAACTTTGGGTATTGACGTTTTTTGCGGCTTCACGGGCGAACGCAATTTTAAGGCTTGACATGTTTGGTATCTATTTATCCGACGTGACCCCATCTTTCATATTTTACCAAAAAAAAATTGTGTATTATATTAAGTTGCTGTGCACTAAATTTTATTTTATCTTATTTTATTCAAAAAATTACTGGTTTGATAAACAATTGCGCAAATACCGTGCAACATAAAAAATTGCACCTAGCATGTTTTTATTCTACAGGGCCTCTGCTTTCATAACATATATTATTGTTTG
The DNA here is from genome assembly GCF_000935625.1 of Nanorana parkeri. Lineage (NCBI taxonomy): Eukaryota > Metazoa > Chordata > Amphibia > Anura > Dicroglossidae > Nanorana > Nanorana parkeri. The sequence continues at coordinate 110,003 of NW_017306556.1, forward strand.
GGGATTTGAAGCAGTTTTATAACCAAACAAATATATTTTATCATGTGTGCGCAAATAGTAAGAAAATGCTCCGGGCAGCAAGTGGTTAAAATATGTTGCTTTTTGTTTTTGGATTATTTTTAATTTCACTCAGCCTGTGAGTAAAGCTTGAAGACAACTTCTAAAAGATGTGTGCAGTGGTTACCAGTAGTAGTGCAAAGTCACAGAACTCTTTGCAGTATGTCTCTTTGGTAGTGGGTCAAAACATCCAATGCTGTAGCAGCAATGCTCACTAGACATTGCAAAAATATCTTCATTCTATAGTACATTTAGGTTTTATGTTTAAGTAATCCCATGGAATGGTTGGCAAAAGTGATGGGGCCAGTAAGAAGGGTTGTCATTCATTTCTGCCTAGGGCAGTATTATAACCCTGCAAATGCTATATACTGCATAGTGCAATCATAAACACATTTAACTAAATATAACCTGGAAAAAGATTTCATAAGCTTAAACCATGTAACTATGGTTAATAAGATGGTGGATTTTACTATCCAAACCACCCAGTCACATTTGTTTCCCTACAGAACCTTTTTACCATTGCACAAACATCCCAGGAACATTAGTTGGTGTGAAAAGAACCACAAGGTACAGGTCAAAAGCTAAACTGTACTGCAAATTGCAATTTAGCATTTGTTTCAGATTTAGCAAATTCTACTAATGAACTCGACCTTTAATGGAGTTCATATCCATAGAGATTAAGCCATTGCCGTATAATCATTTCACCTCTTTGAACTCTCACATCTTTCTTTGCACTGAGCAAAGAATCAAATATTTATTACAAAGAGAGCAGATCAGGGTGTGCTTTAATTTAAGTAATTAAACATTGTGTCCCCACAGGGTTACAACATAAATGGTACGTCCAGGCTGCAATTCATATTAACGTTATATAGAAATGGCATATGGATAGCGGCAAGGTTTTTCTTTTAGCCAAAAAACTGTAAATAAACTGCTTAAAAATATTGAATACAGGAGACTGCATAATAATGAAATTATAAAATGCATATTATTCAACATTACCTCATCCAGTTCCATTTCATCTGGATTCTCCCATGCCTTAATAAACTTTCCATGGGATTTCTTCAAAGGTACAATGACAACGTAATAGCCTCTGTAAAAACAAAACAAAACATATTACAATGAGTAGGATGTCACTGTAAAAATTTTAAACATTTGGGGGAAATCATCTATGCATTCCTTCACCTACATGACTGTTTTTTCTCTCTTTTGCTACTTATATAATATCATGTCTTATGTAAGAAGATGAATGCTGGAGTCTGGTCAACAAATCACCTGTGCTTATGTGTTATGTTATTGTATATTCTGTATGGTAATCTGAATTGTCTGTGGTTTATATATTTGTTTATTTAATATTGTATTTGGGCCGGGTTTTTTTTCTCTCTTTTTGATTTTTGTTATGTGTAAAGCTCAATAAAAATTAATTGATTAATAATAATAATAATAATAATAATACATACAAAGGATGTCACTGTCATGTAAGTGCAGAGCCTTTGGATGATCCTTGCTTCACTTGGTATACCGGAATAGCTGAGGAAGCCAAAAAACACTTGATACACAGCTGTAATCATGTGTGAGAATACCAAATGCTGAAAATACTGGAAAGAGCTCAAACTTAACTAAATCCAGCTCTTAGTACTTTGCTAAAATTTAAAAAAACGAATTTCCATTGTTGGAGACATGCCTGTGTAAAACATTCCCTCCTCTTTGCCAGCATCCATCGCTGAGATGGTCGACTGGCAGTGAAGTGCACGTGGCATCATTAATCATGTGCGTAATGACGTCATGTGTAATGTAATGACGTGCACACCCGTTGACACCCAGCAGCTGCTGCACTGGGTAACACCCGGCCTGGTGACGCCCCTGATTTGGTGGAAAGTTTAATACTTTTAGATCATAATTAGATTGTAATATGTTAGTACTATCTGCTATTGCTGGTTGGAGAGGGTAATCTGCTTATGACTAAGAGTTTGTGATGTGATAAGTAATGAGTCATATTACTAATTCCAAGTCAGCACACATAACCCATGCACATATTTAACCCTGTAAACCTAACAACTTCTCATATCAACAGGAAAAGGGGAAGGGGCTCAGGAGGTGTGGCCTGGACACCCTTTGAGATAGCTGCCTTAACAAGGAGCTCCAGACCTAGCAGACTCATCATACCAATGCTGTTCCAGGGGTGTGGACATTTTTTTAAAAACTACTTGTCCAAGGACTAAAGCAGGGGCCGAATCTACTTGTCCCTCATGACAATCTACTTGTCCTGATACAAAAAAAAATATTTTAACCAAAACCGTATTTAGCAGTGCTAAGAAGTGCTTCTCATTGGTCAGTCCCGTCAGGGGACCGTGTTGACCAACAAGTGCTTGCAATTTGCGAGCAAAATTCAGAATACATGTAACAGGTGCAGATAGTACACCCGTACTGGTGGATGAGAAGGACCGTTCGCTGAAAGGTAAGTATAGTGGGAGGGAGATTTGTGCGGGTAATTCCATTTTCCCAAATTGGGAAAGTGAATTTACCCTTCAGGGTTGGTGCAGACTTGGGGATTCCCGGGACGTACGATCGTGTGCAGTTGCATACAGCGGTTGCATCCGCATGTATGGGGTTACATCTGCGTAAAGGTAGCTGTACCTATTTTCACGACATGCGCCGCACAGTGTTTTAAGCTGTGATCGGCGGTGGTGTGCGATTCCGTGACCACCCAGCTATCCGCTCGGTTTCGTGCACGATGACCGGGCAGTAACGGATCGCACACCACTGCCGATTGTGCTGTCAGTGCCAATATTTTCTAATGGCACCCCTGTCGTGTCAGGCAGATTGCGCGTTTTACTGCTGCAATACAGCCCTGCCCGTGCGGTTGCACACGATCGCAGTTGAAAACACTGCACAATTTTTCGCATGCAGATAGGGGCAGCAGGGCTGGTTTTAATTTTTTCAATTTTTATTTACTTTGTAAAAAATTTTCATTTGTTTTATTATTTTTACTTTATCGCCTTTTTATTTTTTTACATTTTTATTTAGTTACATTTTTAAACTTAACTGTATTGCTATCACACAGGGGTTAACAATCCCCTGTGTGATAGCATTTGGAGATGACAGGTACTCTTTATTGAACCTGTCACCTCCAACATAGGAGTTCTAGCAGGCACTGTTGCTAGAACACCTGTGACAGGAGCGAGCAGTGGCCGCCAAGGACAGAGGCTGAGGGAGGTAACAGAGCCTGTCACTACTCCATGCCCCCCGCTCCGTCCCCACAGTGAAAAAAGCACTTGCCCGGCGCCCGGAACTACATGTCCCGAGCGTCGGGCGCTACGAATTCCACACCCCTGTGTTCTATAGCAATCTCTATTTCCAGGGGAGCTCTGCCTCCCAAACAGCAGCAATGTACCAATGCAAATCCTGCAGAGGGAAACCCCGCAAATTATTTGACTTTTTCTCAGCTGCACAGCAGGCAGGATACCAAGTTGACCGCAGTTCATCTAGCAGCACCAGCTCTCTTGCGCCATCCTTTTCACAGAAACTTTTAGACACAGAGGAGAGGCACAAGGGGGCAGCATTGCAGGATGCAGTGGTTAAAAGACTAGGTTGAGACATTCTCTTCACCATCCCCAAACTCCAAGGGCCCTGTAGGTAAAAAGGCCAGCACACCACATGCAAGTCAGGCTGCAGTGGCTGTTCTCACCATGACAGCAAGTGATTTCCTGCTCTCTTATCTTGCCTCTGATGCTCCAGCCACATACAGTGTCCCTAAAGACATGCTTCTGTCACTAAAATCCTCTTCAAAACAAGATTTAACTAACATTATTTTACATATACAAAGGCAAATTGGCCAGCTAGGTGAACACACAGATCCAATAGAGAGAAAGATGTGGAGATTTGCCATGGCACATAATGAGCTGGAGGATTCACATGATGAGCTATTGGATGTTCTTAAAAGAGAAATAAAGTCACATTTTTTTGGCTTTACTTCTCTTTTGGGTCACAGGAGTATATATAGCAATGTACACCGTCAGACAAAGTAACAAAGCAGGCAAAGCAGAGCCATGCTGCAGCCAGGAAGGATTCTGATAATATTGTTGGGATCTACTATGGCACCCTAAGTGACAGCAGGCTCTGTCTCTCTAGAGTCAGAGCCAGCCATGCACACACCATCCCATCTGTCTCTCTGGAGACAATGGAGAAACAGCGAGGGGAGGGGGGAAATCCCTGCCATCTCTGCTCTACGCAGAAAGAAAACACTAAGAACTGAACAATTATCTAGGGCTTAGAGCTGGTGTGTGAGAGCTGCAATTTTCCAAGCCAGCTCTAAGCAGCATATCACCCGCCGGCTCTCATCCTGCAATTTGCCTTTAAATGGCTAAATGATAAGATTGTGGACCTGGAGAACAGATCTCACAGAACTAGGATAAAGATTGGTGAAGTGCCTGAGTCAGTTACAGAAGCGTAAATGGTGCAATACCTCACCCAAATGATTAAAAACGTGTTGTCTTTATATTCTAGATATATTTATACTATAGAAAGGGAACACAGAACTTCAAAGCTGAAATACCTTCCACATAATGTGTACAAGGATATTTTGGCGAGAGTCTACTTCTATCATATTATTACAGAAGCAGTTTATTGCAGCAGCAAGGAAAGTGGGAACACTCCCTCAACTCTGTGACATCTCAGCAGCAACTGCACAGCTATAACGAATATCAGTGAGGGCAGTGACAAATATCCACAGATAACATCATGTTCCTTATAGATGGGGATTTCCTAAAAAAATGTAATGTTATCTACAAAGGATCACTATATAGACTATTACACCCTGAGAAAGTTATGGAAATGCTATGGCTGTGGAGTATGGTGAAGAAAAAAAATGACATTCACTTCCTACCCAGACTAAACTGTGCTGGATACTGGTGTTGGTAATAAGTAGTAGTGGTGGTGGGCATAGAAAATGTACCCATCAAGTTGGTATGCCTGTATGCTCCACACACCAATCTCAAAAAAAAATCAGGAAAGTTGTAGGGATTGCAAAATAATATCAGGAAGACAATTTATTGATCTGTGGAAATGTTATTAGCATTGTTGACACCTCATTAGAAACACCTAATGCCAGCAGACAACATAGCTGAGCTATAGCAGACATTTTAAAGCTAAAGGCAGCTTCAAAAAGTGTCTGAGATCACTTGAAAGATCAAATCATTAGAACACCTGAATAAGACACAAACTACCAAAACAACTTAGTCAAGACTCAAATCGCTACTCTCAAGCTAACAAAGCTGTAACATACTCGGCAATAATCATTAAACAATGCAGATCAAAAAAAATATCCCTATTTGATATCTGGGCTGAGTCGCCTGGAGGAGATGGCTTTATTTTTTCACATTATTAAACATTCAAGACACAGATTATTCCATGCTTAAGAAACTGTGGAGCTTGGGGTACTTTATTGCATTTGCAGTGGACATGTTCCAGAGTAACAAATTTCTGGATTCAATCCTTCATTTTTATTTCCTCGGTACTGGGGTATAATGTTGCCATAAGCCCAGAATGGCCCTTACTGGGACTAGACTCAGAGCAGTTCCATAAAACAGAGTTCTTTGTGTTTCATGCTATACTGACAGCTAGACAATATATTAGTTGATTATGAAAGCAACCAGATCTCTCATTATTATACTCTTTATTAAACAATAGAAAAAAACACACTTTGAACTTATGTTTGCAAGAAAGAACCAGTCCTTATCACAATTTTACTCATTGACAATATGGCTTCATCATCGGAAATGCATCTCACTTTTCAATGTTATATAATGACCCTTTTCTTGAACCATACATATTTGTACATATGAGAGGGCTTTTTGTACAGATGCTTTCTTTAGGTGTGTTTCTATATGAATCTAAGTCATATGCCACTGTTATTTAACCTAAACATTCTTGCTTTCTACATTCTTGCTGGCTTTTTTCTTAAAGTTTTTTATCAATGTAAAATTCTTGCTTTGCTAAGATTTTGTCAATGAAGACCAGTATCTTAAACAGAAAATTGCTTTTATTATGTCTTCATTTGTCTTTGATTGTGTACTACCTTATAAAATGTTGACTTTTACTGTAACAATACTATAGAACTAGTTTACATTTGTTATCTCTTCTTCTGAAAAACTAATAAATATTCAAATAGCAAAAAGGAAGGGGTGAGTGCACACAACTACAATGCTACATCTACTAAAACATACCAAAAATGTAATTCAATTATTACTTGAAAATATGAAAATACTACTACTGTTACTACTATGAATATAAAAAAAAACCCACATTTCATTACCCAGCTTTAAATATCTGTTGATGTTTCATTCATGGAGTGATGCATGAACAATTTACATTTTGCTGTATATTACCATAAATGAGTTCTTAAAATTAATTACAGTTCTGTAGTTCTTCCGCTACAGTACACCTTAAAAGGCAAACTTATGAATTAGAAATCATTTTTCACAATGAGGCACAGGCAGCTACTCATTAATGTAGACAACAAGCAACTGCATTTCCAGTGTATAACTGTACCTGGCACCATTTTTCTTGTATTTTAAACTCTACATGTGTACATTAGCATCTACATAAAATATTACAGCATGTCGCCTTATTCTTACAAGCCATACTTGAAAATAAAATTGTGATTTTCTCATCTACTGTTCATCCAAGCATACCTGCAACCTATCAGCTGACATACTGTGAAGAAGTAGACAATGCACTTGTTTGTTTTACTAATTTAAGTTTTAGTGTCATGTTGACAGCAACTCTGCCCTGTCAACAGGGCTATTTAAATAACAGTGTAGCTTCATTCAGGCAACATTAGGCAGCCTGCTCTAATCTTGCCAATGCACCCATACCCCAAAAACACCAATATTTCCAGGTATGGGGTGGACATGAAACTCCCCTCTGCCTCCCACAATATAATGCCTGGTGCCTGAGTGGACAATCACCAGGGCTGAGTGTTGTTATGTAAAATATAATTCAATATGCATATATGCCTAGCCATATGCAAATATAAACTTTTTCAGATGCATGCGCTTTTTGGGGTACTGGAGTGGTGGACCAGGTGGCAGGGGAGTGTTGGCAAGCTAAGAGCAGACACCTAAGCTGTTATTTTACTATTACAGTATATTGTGCAGTTGCTTTAATGAAGAACACCAGGATTTTCTTTTTACATTAACTTTTGCAGTGGGGCTGCCCCCACACTGCAAGGTGTAAGTGCTCGTTTTGTCTAGGGGAGAAAATAAAGGAAAAATACTCACCTGATCCTTGGTCTGCTCTGGCTGCTAGACCGGTCCCCACTGCCTCCTTTCCCTCGGGTTCCACTGGTCTAAGGACCTGTTATGTCATCACATCTAAGGCAGGTCCATTAGACATCAGGACACCGAGGGATATACCAGAACCAGAGCAGAGGGGGAAAGGTGAGCAGTTAGTGGCACAGGACCGAGGATCAATGTTTTTCTTTCATTAGGTTACCATAATTAACTCTGTACTGTGCCTGCAGATCTTATCAGTTTTAAAGTAGATTTTAACACTGTCCTAACAAGGGGTTAAATATCTAGAAGCATTGTATGTTAATGAGAGGAAGCTCTGTGTTCCTAGTCTGTTTTTGGAGACAGACAAAGTTTCCTGGCACTATGAAAATGTACAGAGAAGCCTGCCGTCTGTCCAAAGGCCTGAACAACAGAGATATCTAAAAAGTCATCATTTTGTTTTAATTATTATTATTGGGAATTCTGTGTGAATAGGAACACATACCAAACATATAGGGGGTTCTTCACTTAGCTGCCAATGGCAGCCGAGTGAATAGCCCAGCCGAAGTGAGCCGAGTGACTGATTTCAGCTGTACATCAGCTAAAATCAGCCATACATCGGCTGCCTTCGGTCAGCTCAAGTGCAGAAGGAGTTCGACTCTGCCGATCCAACATCTGGATCGGCTGAGCCGAAGCTCCAGCAGCTCACTCGTAGCCGTTCTCCCCCTAATCTCATGGGGCCGAACGGCAGTAAGTAAATAACTCAGCGGCATTCGGCTCGGCCATTCTGCTCGCTACCTCCGAAGTAGCGAGCAGAATAGAAGAACAGTTAAATGAAAAAAAAGAAAACAAATTTTTAAAAACTATTTAAAAAATGTAAAATAGGAAAATTCTAAAAAAAATTATTAAAAAAAATAAAACATAATAAAAAAAAGACGCACACCGACATGTACGCACGCGACGAACAACTGGGTGGTGCCAACTGTTTCCTATTGGCCACCACCTGCTAGAGTCTTCTAAGGCCAATAAATAACAACTGGGCGGGGCCGACCGTGACGTCACAACCGACTCCGCCCAGTTGTTATTGTTAAATGACAGATCAGTGTCCCCAGGTAATTTGGGGACGCTGATCTATCATTACAACTGGGGGAGCGAGCTGCGAGATCACGGCTGGCCCCGCCCAGCTGTCATTTGCGTGGCCAACCTTTCTCCGCGCTTCGCCTGTCACTACGCCTCAGCCAAGCCAAAGCATATGCGTTCGGCTTGGCTAAGCCGCTCGGCTGCTGTACGGGCTACAGTGAATAGCCCGTACAGTAGCCCTTCGGTTCGACTGAACCGAAGGGCTCAGGCAGCCAAAGCTAACCGAAGGATCATTAGTAAATAACCCCCACAGTGTTTTTTTCTCAATTTTACTCCAAAACTGTAATTACATGTAGCATGGTGATCATATGCACTTTATGATGGCATCAGCAGGAGGCTACACTGAAGGATAATTAGATGGACTCAGCTGTCACATTGCATCTTCAAGTATCACCTTAAAGCAAAACGAAACCGCTAGCTACAGATGCAGGGTGAGCCCTGACAATAATGTGCAAGTATGCACAGTACATTTGCACAATATGGCAGACTTATCTTTTAGTTTGCTCTCCTTCAACGCTGACAACTTTGTACTCTCCCTCACCGCTCCATATGCCTCCATCATCTCTTTTGCATCTTTCAGGTCCAGATTATTCCCTCATCAGCCACTGATGATGTAACTTCAGTGCATGGGCTCGGGAGATACATCTTACAGATGCCAGGAATGGGCCTATTGTGTATTGTACACTGCACTAAGCATATGCCATAGGCAGCGTACAAAAATAAAACCTCCAGGTTTAAGGGGAAAGGGTTTGTTTTGCAGAAGAACAAGGTGTAGGACTTAACAATGTTAAGTCCTATAAGCTTTCGTGATAAGAAAAAAGCATAGTGGCTAGTTTTCTTTTCTATAGTCTTTGACACAAATAACTTGCTCCAAAAATACTGGTAAACATTGAGTACAAACTTTTTTTTTTTTTTTTACTATGCATAGCACATCACCATTGAAAGTCAAAAAGAAACATAATTGCATAGTTAAGACTTACTTTATTTTATGGTTGGCAAGGACTTCGGGTAACTCCACAGTTATCATGCCATCAGAATTGGTTTTTCCTATAAAAACAGGTTTTGTTTTTAAGACATCAGGTGCTGTTCTTGCTGCCACTCTGTGCTGTAGACCTCCTGCACTGTTTCCTCGATTCGTAAGAACAAATGAATATAATGTTTCTGGTTTTAGGTTTTTGATGAGCTTCTGGGTCGCCCGACCATCCACTTCATCAGCTTTCTTTCCATCATCATACAGGATCTAAAAGATGAATGACTTGTTAAGCTATGTACCTAGCACAACACAACCATTTCTTAGAGCATTTCCATGTTTAACAAAAATGCCGCAACACGTTTCTCTTTGACTTTCCATCCAATAAAAGTATAATGTTTGTTCATTAAATGAATGCTAGAAATAGCACTAGCTCATTCTGCAATTGAATCTGGTTTATAAAAAGAAAGATGGAGGGTGACCTAGTGGAAAACTATGACTTTAGGTTGCTTGGACATAGTGAAGAGTGAATTGAGTAGTAGTGCAGTAAACTGCTGCAGGATATGAATGCATAAACCCTGTTCTATCTGAGTTGACATTTTGACTGAAAGCACTTCAGCAAAACACATAAACACTGTTTCTGTTACAACAATGGCTATTGCAAACCCAAATATTACCATATAAAAGTAGCAGTTATATTATCATTGTGCACAGAGCAGAGCTGTGGGACCCAGCAGGTTCAAACTAAAAATGTTAGAGCATAGTCATTATTTTATCTACTACAGCATATATACAACCTTATTATTCCCTTCAGCAATATGACAATAACTTGTATATCAGGAGTTACTGTTCAATCCAAATAGATAGTGTACAAATGCCCTTAAATTTCCTCTAAATTAAACTTTGCATTAAAAATGTATTGCTTCATGTCCCAAAATGTTTTTTGATGGTCAGAACGTTCTAGCATGTAGAAAGCATACTATGATATCTATGGCCAGATTTATCATTGTTTTATCTGCTCAATAATGATTGCTTATAGTCCATACCACTAAGAAGAAGGTACAATGCACACATGAAAGATATTGTCCATGAATATAACGTTTTTGTTCGGAACAGTCTAATGTATATAGATGAGTGTAACTGCAGTGCATGAAAAAAAAATGTTCAAAATGTTCTAACTATACACTTTGGCTTTTGTCTGGAGTGCCTAGGCAAAGGTGATGTCACGGTCATTCCAGAGAGATCATGGGAATGCCAGGATGCCAAATCTTACAAGAGTGTTGGGCAATTATATTTATTCAGGTTTCTCCTAATGTGTGTTTTTTTGGATGCTGCAGGAGGAGAGAGTGGCAGGGGTCTAACCAACAAGCAAATCTTGCATTTTGATGCAAGGTCCACTTTAAATTACCAGCACACTCAAATGTAGACTTCAGGGATTCAAGCAATGTGCATCAATTCATGGATAATTATGTATCTTATGTTCAGTGTGTGGGATAAAATATTCCACCTTGTGACCACCTTAGGTTCCTTGCCTTAAAAACTTACTTTAAAGGGTAATGCAGAGTTGTAATTTTCTGGAATCTCCCATGATAACAACACAGATGTCTTCATGACAGCTTTCACATGGAAATTTTTTGCAAACACTGCTGGAAAAATATGAAAATGGTATTTAAATGTTCTTTTGAAACAGAACACCTATCTGCTCCTGAACCTTTTATAGTTTAGTCCTAGACTGAGGAGATAAGCTGAAGGAGAAATGGGTTGATAAGGACCTGCACTATGCTTTTTGTGACTACAGCTAAGTTAAATGCTTACCTTACCTGAAAGCGTTATGCAGGTAGTATCGATACAAAAGGCAAGTGAATCCTAATGTCTTTAAATGTATTAAGCTTGTTGTACTTTACCTTATGGAACTGCAGCCCTAATAACATAAGAAGTATCACCAGGATTAGAAAGCACTTCCGTACCCTGTTATCCCAAGAAAAGATATTCCGCTAAGGACAGAGACTTAAGCAGACAAATCCTACCTTGATCTACTGGCAGCGTCCTGAATTGGACATTTGGACTAAAAGGACCAGGACCCTTGCTTGTGTAAGCACGTATTTTAACATCATAAATGGTATCAGGTTTTAAGGTAGTAAGAGTCACGGTTGTGTCAGCAGGAACAATGGGCACTTCAGCTGGATGATATGGATTATTGATATCCCTGTACAGGAGGATGTATTTTGTGATCGCACCATTCCTTTCTGCTAGGATGGGAGGTTGCCAAGTTATCTGCACTGAGGTTGATGACATGCTGTCACAATTCAGGTTTTGAGGAAATCCACTTGGAACATCCTCTGGTATAGTAATTTCTTGGATATTTTCTTCCCCAAAGCCCACTTTGTTTGTGGCTGATAGCTTAAAGACATAAGAAGCTCCTTTGTGGATTTCTTTAGCAGTAAAGTGATCTTCTTTGTCTGAGAACTCTAGTGTAGTGAGAATATCCACATCTTTGCGACCATATTTCAGACGATAACCCATAAGAGGGCCGAAGGTTTCCACCGGTGCATACCACTGAATGAGAGCAGTATTCATCTGAGTGTGGTTAATGACAAGTCGAGGTTTGCCTGGAACTTAAATAAAAACATTGCTTAACTTAACATATCTTGCATACTAACTTATTACTGTTTACAAGAAAAAAAGCAGTGGAGTTTGTAATAATGGCAATGGCTTGACAATATAAGTCGAAAATGTTGGATAGCAAATAAACTTTCCATGAAAAAACAAAGCTTTTCTCAAAGTCAGTGAATGTGTTTTTCATATAAGAATTCATTTTTAAGTGATGTCACTAAAGCATACTAACACCAATTCACTTTTTCAAGAGAGCAAGAATTTACAAGATTACCCTATTGGGAATAAATATGCTAATCTGTTACAGTTACTGTCTCATCATTTTCCCCCAAATCCTGTTGCTGTCAACATGTACCTGACTCTACATTGCCATAGCACTACTAAACTTTGACCTCAGCCTGGGCCAAGGCAGCCCATCTCCAAAGACTGAATTTCTTTTAGTTTTTTTTATTAAATTAATTTCTTATTTGTATGAACTTCTGGTGAAGGGATCCATGTGTCATCTAAGAAGCCCAGCAGGTTGAGTTGGCAGACTGGCACATGTCAATCATATTCTTATAATAAAATTTGCTACCAGGTAATAGTCAATATAGAGATTCTTGTTTCTCATCTCTTATCAACCCTGTTGGCATTGAATTACAAATGTATATGTCTGTTACCAAAGCCTGAGGCTTTACCTGGAAAAATAAGAACATCTGTCTATTTCCAGTTCCTAACATTTTATTCAATAAACAATCTCAGGGTGTACTTGAACACATCCTATAAAGGCTGATCCCAAAGTTAAGGAAATATAGAAATTGTGTGTCCCATGGTTTCAAATAATTAGATTGGGCAGTGCCTTTAATTAGTTAATTAAGTTTGCAATTTAACTTATGCTGGCTTCATTTCAACTTTACTATGTATTTTTATTGCCCATTGCTACTGTACAGTTTATATTTTGCTTTCTCAAGAAAAAAAAAGAAAGTGCAAAAAACTTTAAGGAAAACATGTTCAGATAAAAATAATTCCCAGGTTTATCCTTGTTTTGTGTTTAAACCATTATTAAAGCCAATGAAGCATAAGCAAAGCGAGGAGAGTCCAAAGAAAGGGAATAATAACTCCTTCAGGTTTCCAGTGAAGAGATTGCTAGAAGCTGTCACTAAATTATATATGTCATAAATTGCTTTTATTCTGGCGGCAGCCCTCGCATTGATGACTATTTTTTTAACCTTGATTGGTAGTGCCTCTAAAGGAAATAAGAAATACAGCCGGACCGCCAAAAGAATTGCATCAAAAATACTTTGGTTTATTAAACGAAATAGCTTTGTCTACCTGGCGGCAAAGTGAAATGTGTATCCTTGATATTTTGAGCCTGGTGTGCAATAAAGTGCATGTAGGTAGAACCTATTAATTGGAAAAAATTGTGACTGCTAAGACTCTGACTGTCACATACTCAACTGTACAATTACTGATGATGTCTTTTTGAGATGAAACATGCTGGAAAAAGCCTTAGTTAAATATGATTTTAATAAACATCTACACCAGAAGAGGCTGAAGATTGGTTATAACCAGGGAGAAAACAGACAAAAAAAAAATGCACTCAAGCCTATATAGTTTTATAGAGGACATGGTGGTCTGATAAGTGGCCCTTTTAAATGGTGGAAACAAAGGAGCACCAAAGAAAAGAGCTGTCGAGTATATAAAACCACATGGTATTTGTTTTAATGACGAAAACGCATAATTTGCCTATGACATGGATCCGGCTGGGTGCATGACTGTATACCACCGGTTGTAATTCGGCTATCAGTTGTTATGTATTCTACGAAATTCAATAAAGATATACATGCTTAGAACATTTTTTTATGGTTTCAGTGTAGGCACTGCATGTGTTTGAGCCCCTGTTCACACCTGCACATTTTGATGCTCAAAGCGAAGTGCGACAAAATGTGTTACTAACACATTTTGATGCTCAAAGCTAAGTGCGACAAAATGTGTTACTAACACAGAGTAGCAGCTAGCATGAAAGGAGGGGAGTAGAGAAGACATTTAGATTTTTACATCTGTGCAGTCATCATCAAGTAACAACTTACTAAAGTATTGAAAATTGGAAGTCATCAGGAGTATATATAAATTATAATTAACTTCTAAGTGTTAAAAATAGTAGTTGTTTTTTCTTTTGATGCTGTACTACATGAACTTCCCATCATTGAAAAGTTAAAGGAGAGGAAGTAACCACTGTATTAAAGATAGTACTTTACACAGTGCACATTCACATCAGTCACTGCTCTCAAGGAGCTTGCAATGTAAGGTCTCTATCTCACACACATACATATAAGGGCCAATTGAGACAGGAGCCAATTAACCTACCAGCATGTCTATGGAGTGTGGGAGGAAACCAGAGTGCCTAGAGGAAAACCACACAAGCACATGAAGAACATGCAAACTCCTTGTAGGTAGTGACCTGGACAGGATTCAAACCAGGGACCCCCCGTACAAAAAAACAGAAGTGCTAACCACTACGCCACTGTTCATATATGAAATAATTAAATGTTTTGTCCATAAGGCAAATGAAAGAGCTATTTGTTAACGCCTTATACAAAATGTAGGGACTTCCTGGTTAATGCGAACAGCAGTCTGTAATATCAAATTCTATAACAAGTACCATCCAAACAGACTCAACCCATCTAAAGAACAAACAAAAAAACAAGTGTGTGTCTACTTAGTCACCATGAAGTCCAGAAATAATGAAAACCTGAATACATTTTCTCCACCAGCTGTCTCCTTTAATTCCAGTAAATCAGAAAAACGTATAATGCTAAATGTAAAGATGGTGTTGTTGCTGATAATCTACACTTGTTTAAGACATGGATGTGCTGTGTATATGCTATATTTATTAAGAGGTTAGGAGATAAGGGAGTACTTTCAGTACAGTTAGTAATGTAATCTGCATTCTTCTTGATAGATGCTGCTTTTCAGTGATTTTGCAAAGAATAGTGAATATGAGGTGCTGTGGTTTTTTTTTTTAGAAATCCAGAAACCTGTTATGAATAATGAACTTGCTTGAAAAAGCTTTTTTGAAGAAAAAAATAGTTTGGATTCACAACAGATGAATGTGATGTCACATTTAAGCACACATTTCCTGCAAACTCTAAAATGGCATGAATGGAAGGCCAGCATCAGCATTAGTTGAAACTCAGTATGTTTCACTCCTAAAACATTTGCAGCTGGAGCATTATTTTCACACGCCTGACATTCCTATCTTTTATCTACATTTCTAGGATCCCAGGTCATTCTCAGAACTAGTGCAATGGATTAGATACCTGCATTGCCAAAGTTAATCTTTTTTTAGGGTATAGCCATCTGCTTGGCAAGAAGACTGGGAAATAGGTCCATGTTATAAAAAAATGACTGATTTTTTGGTAGATGGAACAGGTCTGAGTGTGTCTCTGTATGACAAGGATTAAGTACTAAGAGATTTACCTGCACCACTTGTAGTCACGACTTTAGGCTTGCTACGAGCACCATCTCCTTTTGTTGTATAAGCTGTCACAGTGATGGCATATGCTGTTTCAGGCTGCAGTCCAGAGATGATCATTTCCTGAAATTAAGTACAGGGGAAAAACAATACACTGTCATAAATCTTAATGTTGTTTTCTTCTTTTATTAAATTCTGAGTACCAGTTTGCACTTTTTCTTTACCTACACTTTTCCTTCATGGCATGGAATTAATTGATCTTATTAATGTATATTTTAAGTAGTAATAATTATAGTAATATGTAATAGCTATGTGCCTATAAAATGATATGATTTTATAAGATAACTAAAGGGGTTTGGTCAGTTTTCCATTTTCCAAGTTTACAAACATATGTTTTCTAAATTAACTTATTAGCATAATGTCTTCATTTTCAATAAGCATTAATTACAGAATGCATCCATGGCATTAAGTTTGTAAAGGATGCTGAGCTTTCAAATTAGAAAGCCCAGCACTGCCTTATGTTTTTTTGTCAGTCTGTGCATATTTCCTTCAATGAAAAGAAAAACAACTATAAAATGTAGTTACTAACATTGGGAGTAATCAAAATCACTACGGATTTTATTAAATATAAATAAAATAAATACAACTTTTTATGTGGTTAACTAAATTAGGTATATCCTGAAAAAGCATTTTTTTATTTAAACATTTATTATGAGGTCACACTTTTTAATATAGACCTAAGCTTTGTAAATGACCTGGGCTCCCATGCCTCTTGTTCTTCACTAGCCAAAACATAGCACTAAAAGGCCCCCTGCCTTTTTGGTTACCATTGTGAGAGTGGACTAGATCTCAACCTTCAACATGGTTGTAACAGGAAGGAGCAAGTCCCCAATAAATAGATTGAGCCTACTAATAGTTTTAAATTTGGGGGTCTTTTACTGCTTGGTATAACTAGTTAGGCACAAAGTAGGGGGAGATGAGAATCCAGATCAATTACAGATTTTAGGCTTGCTTCAATGCCAAAACATTACAAAATTACAATGTGTTGTCTATAATAACAATATTTTTTTTTTTTGTTAATCCCCTAATTAACCTGAGCAAGTCATGCCCCACAGAGTTTAAATTATTAGCTCTTTTATCTATCTTGCCCTTAAGCTATGCACATGCAATCAATTGTTTTCTTGAGTCTTCAGTGTTCTGGTGTATTCAAGTACATCCTTCTTAGCAAAGTCATTTAAAAGCCCAAGTGCAATAACCCATGTTAACCAATCAAATTTCAGCTGTCTGTATTCCAACCAGTGAAGGTAGTGCTTTTGGTTCATACATGTAAGAAGTTATACAATATGTAAAATGTAACTGATATCTATTGGTGACATACGTATAATGTGTTTCTCACTACTTTGAAGGTCAAAGAACATTTTACTGTAGGAGTTTGAAAGCATTTTCAACTTTTTTTCATAAAAGATGTATGGTGTGTAAAACAGCACATTTCTGAGTGAACTCATGCATCACCCAAACTGCGAGAATAAAAAATACAAATAGCTGTTGAACTGCACAGTAAAATAACATTTTATAATTAACGCAAATCAATGGTCTTCTTACTTGAATTGCAGCCCAATTAAAGCAACATTAATACAAGCCATTCAAACAGCAGCCATTTAATCAATACTGCACAGAGTAGTTTGCTGTTGTTGCTGTATTCATCTTGGATATCTTTATAAACATGAACATCATGCCAAATGGAAAAAGTCAAACGTAAAACCAATGTGGAATGTTAGAGCATGCGTCTGTGCAAATAATAAAGAAAAAAAATACACACAGCACGCTGAAAAACAAACACCTTAGAACCAGCAAGCCCTTATTACTTACATGTTCAGTAGTATCATCATATTCCCACTGTTTTAGAGTAAAGAAGGTGGAAAAGAAAAAAAAATAACAATAATAAAATTATGAAGAGCTATCTGTGCAGTTAGGGGGCTTTTAAGCACTTTTATTTTCCTGTCTTTCAATTAGGGTTATATTAGTAACTCTAATTATAGTATAGACGCCAGTTTTAAAGTATTGTGTGCTGGGTACTTTTCTTCTCTGTGCAAAATAATGTATACTGAGAACGAAGACCCTAGCACTTCAGACGTTTCTCATAAATGACAGCTATCATACAAACAAATGCCTTACACGGTACAATTAAACAAGTAAATCTGCCCTAGTAAATAAAATAAGCCAGTATTATAAAAAGGACATGGTACCAGTGTTAATACCATCTCAAAATAATGGTCTCAACAGGTCACCGGCACACACACAGATGAATTCAATATCTCTAAGATATGTTTATCAAAAAATGTCATGGCATGTCATTAGAAGCTGAAGCTAGCGTTTCGGGACCTCGCAGGGACCCTTCTTCAGAGTGACATAGTGACAGAACGCTAGCTTCAGCTTCTAATGACATGCCGTGACAGTTTTCAATAAACATATCTAAGAGATATGGAATTCATCTGTGTGTGGCGGTGATCTGTTGAGACTATTCTGAGTTTTGCACGGCCATCCGTGTGATCACTAGAGCACCACCACCATTGGAAGGTCCAAATAATGGACATGGTGAAATCAATTTATAGCATAAAACAATGTCAACAAAACTTATAAGAAATCCAAGTAGATCTTAAACAGTGGTATCCATACACACTTGGGGTTATGGAAACGAAATGGTAGTGTATAGGACTGAATCTGAGAAATGAAAAAAATCTAAGAGGATTCCCTGCATTACTGGACCTACAATTGATGCATCAGATGACATGCGGGTAGAATTATGCATGCCTCAATTACACGGTTTGACTGCACAAAAACAATAGTCAAAAATCACAGTATTTGTAGTTAGCTTGTGTATTTGAAATTTGTCATTTTATTTAAATAAATAACATCCTTATGATTTTCTTTCAGCTGTTCTGTCCCTAGCTATTCATATGTAAAGTAAAAACAAACTATTGACAGCTTTTGAAATTATACTGACACCTAGTAGGACTTATTATGAATAAAATGTTGACAGCCTGGTGAAGGTGGTGTGGAAACGTATTGGGCAATCAATTGGGAAGAATCTTTAATCGGAAAAAGGTTAGAAATTCCTGGATTATTGGTAATTTTTTCTACAGGGCTTGTAGTAAATTGTAGTTCCATCCAATTTCAATACTCTTTTTTTAGCTGAAAGGATGGTATGTGTTTTATAACATTTATATAATGGATTGCAATGGTTGGTTAAGTGCAAAGAGAGCACCAGTATTTCTTCATCACTTTGCTTTTTACATTTTAATATATTAAAAAAATATACATTATGATAAGAAATAAAATATTATCAGTCTTGGGACACCCTATTTGTCTAATAACAATCAGAAGACAAATATCTATTAAAAGAGAAAGATTGGGAGAGTAAAATATGCTATTCCCAATACTTAGAGGCTGCATGGGACATTGCAGGTGTCACACGCTGGTTCTATAAAGCAAAAGGTTAGCAATCTGAGCAGTTAGTGTAACCACTCATTGCTCAGCTGTCAGTCACAGCTCCCTGCAGGGATTTCCCCCTCCCCTCACTTTTTCTCCAGTCCTCATTGGAGGGATAGACAGGGGAAGGGGCGGGCACAGCAGACTCTAGAAAGGCACAGCCAGCTGTCAATTAATATCGTCGGGATCCTTCCTGGCTACAGCGCAGCTCTGCTCTGCCAGCATATGTAAATGTACTCCTGAGACTCAAAAGAGAAGTAAAGCTAAAAAAAAAAGGTTTGACTTTACTTCGCTTTAAGTATATTTCTAATAACTATGTCAGATTTGATCACCCCAGATGGTTGTCACAAAGTTAGACAGAAATGTGTTTTAGGTTTTGCCACTGGCAAACTGAATGCTTGACCCTAGATGTAGAAGTGACCTCTTCAAGAAATATTGTGCTCTACAAGTATACTAAAATAAGAAAACAATAGATCAATACAAAGAAAACAACTAGTTATAGCACTTGTATAATTACTGATGATTTGCTGGCTTTGAGCTATGTTAAAAAGCTTTTGTAAAGCATTTATGAAGCTTTTGGCGAGCATCAAGCAGCTCATCTTTGTTGAAGCCTTCCACCCTTTTGCTGCCGATGCCTTTTCTGCATTTTTTGCACACATGTTACAATCCACATTTTAGGCCTAAAAATTACATAAAACCCCCCAAAATTATATATTTTCTTAAACCAAAGACCTTGTAGAATAAAATGTTTTTTTTTTTACATCGCACAATATGAGCTCAACTCTATCAAACCCCAAAGTTTTGTAAAAAATGCACTTTAATTTTAGTGCCCAAAAACACAATATAATACCCCTTTTTTTTATAAGATATAAAAGATTACTTTAGGTTACTACGAGTAAAGAATATCTAACATGCCTAGGTTAAAAAGTGCACGCGTCCATGAAATGGCGACAAAATACGGTTCCCCAAATTGTTCTAAGGCAACACTTTAAAAGCCCGTAGAGGTCATCAGTTTAGAGATATCCATTAATATTGGCCTTAGAATTATTGCTCTCACTCAGGCGCACGCGGCGATAGCTAACGTGTAGTGTGCTTGCCATTTTCATTAATATGCGTGCTCATGGGGGACTTAATGGGGGAATGGGGCATATATTTTTCAACTTTACTTAATTGCTATCACGTAGGGGGGCTTACAAGCATTCTTCAGCTCCAGTTTAAAAATTTTAAACACAGATCTTAAAGTGCATGCTGACTATCACTTATATACAAGCTGCTTCGGCAGGCTTTCAACAAGTTGCGCTAAAGCTTATTGGAGCCTGTTAGCAGCGTGTTTAAAGTGACAGCACTTCCATCTGTTTTTAACATTTTCAAACTAGAGCTAAATGGTGCTTCAGAAACTTCAACAAAGCTTGCCAAAGGTTCTGCACATGCTCTGAAATTTCTCACTGTTCACACTGTTCTTATACAAGCCAAAGCCTGTGTGAACTAGGCCTAAAAGGGGAATAATGCATTTAATCATGGGAAATTATCTATAGGTAAACATGTGCATGTAAACAGTACACAAACATTTAGCTCTCGTACCTGCACTTACTGGAACTACAATGTTAGCTGCACTATCCAGCATGAAGACATTATCCAGCATGAAGACTCTGTATTTTACAGTAAACAGTGGCAATCTGCACAATTAGCACACCACAGGTAACTTTTTTCCACTTAACAAGTTATACAAATTTCTGTGCCTGGAGTTCTGCTTTAAGCACAGTATAATTTGCATGCATAATATGTTTCAAGGACATTAAGGGAGTGTACTTTTATGAGGTTGTTTGGCCATATGTTTTTTTTTTTGTTAGGAGTTCCAGTGGGAAGATATTCCCACCAGAGTTTCCAAATTCACCCAGCTGCTTTAGGCCAGTGACACACTGCATGAGAAGTGTGTAAGCTGAGCGTGGCCAGATGAAAGACTGCATCTTCAGCTCCTGCGTAACAACCGAATGGAATTCGCACATCTTGGCACACTCAGCTACGTGAGCTCTGGCAAGCTGACGCGCAGGAGTGACAATGACATGACACACTGCACGCGAAGGTACGTGCACCACTGCTCGACGCTGCTCCGCATGCAGTGTGCCACAGGCTTTAGTCGTTACAAAGCCAAGTTATTGTGTCAATGCCTTTGTTGGAGGGAATAGAGACATACTGTACATTACTTTGGGTATACATTTCTTATGTGATCCATTGAGATACTGTGGGCAGACCTTGTGTCTATGAAAACATGTAAAACACTGGATGACATACTAAATTTCTACTGGATCCTGAGGATAGAATTTGAAATATACTAAGATAAACACAAATTACATTACAAAGCTTTAAGAAAACATTTGTGTACCCTTTTGTATTATTTTTTCAAGCATTGCTACTAAACTGATCTTCACCTAACTCATCAAGAGAAATAAATAATAAAAAAAAAAAAAGTGCATTTTAGCTAGCCCTTGTTTGTGAACACAGTTTCACCTGATATTCTAACATACAATTTGCAAAGTGAAAAACATCTATGTGAAGACCTAATCCAGAATAAACTAACTAAATTATTCAGTATTTAAAGTGAACATTTCCTTTTTTTTCATACATACGTAAAGTTATAGAATCACATACCCCAAGCAGTATATACTCTGTTAAACCTCTGGGGGCTTAACAAGTGAAAGAGCCAACATTTTTGGGTTTGGTAGAAAATGAGATTTACTCCCCGTCTCTCATAATAGAGCTGGTGCCTCTTGACTGTTCCAGCGCTGTCAAGTTGACTTGGAGCTTATACAGTACAGGGCTTTCTTTCCTCAGTCCCAGCAGCTGCATAGTGCAATGTGGAACAGAGGAAGTATATGGTGGTGGGAAGGTGGGAAGGTAGGGGGGGGGGGGCGGTTAAATGAAGGGTTTT
>NW_017306556.1:131945-156618 GCF_000935625.1 Nanorana parkeri
GAGCAAGCCAGGATGGTCTCACTTTTTACATATATCATAAATACCCATACATACACAAAATCTACTCTCATAAAAAAAAACCATACACTTTTCAGTAGGTAAACAATCACATGCTATTTAACTGTGAACTTTTATTATAAAAATAGAGTAAATATTATTTTAATACATCTAAATATTCAGATAAATAAGCAATTACCTGTGCATCAGCCAGCATGACATCCTTTAGCATGGGTGGGCCTTTGGGGTCTCCATTTTCTATCTTCACATAATGGACCTGGTATCCACGAATTTGACCATGTTGCTTGTTAGGCACCGGGGAGCGCCAGAACACTTTAACAGATGTCGAATTCACAGCCTCTACCTCGACTTTGCGAGGAGGACCACTAGGAACTGGAAGAACATCATTTGATAAAACAAGATTACAGTCACCAGTCTCACCCACTGAATAAAAAGCTTTTGATGCAAGCAATAAAAATTCAAAACAACCATTTCCTACTAATTACTGGAAAGATCAAAAAACATGACTGATGCAAAAATGGAAGAAAAAGGGTTTCTGAGTAAGAGAAAAACATGTAAAAATGTAAAAAAGCCAAGGAAGATGCTTTGACAATTCAAAGCACTTTAGGTTGAAAGGTTGTACGGATCAAAATAATAAGACAAAAACAAAATGTTTAAAAAAATGATTGGTTTTCACGTAAAAAATTTAAAGATTACTGGACTTCTTTTTTTTATTCTTTTAGGGAGTACAATGATCACAAAATACAAGACAGAAAAATGAAGAAATGGAGCATCAGTTTCCACAAAAAAAGGTTGAAAAGAAAAAATTCAAGAGGAAAGGAAAGATTGAGACATTTCAAAGAAATCGAAATGTAAGGATTAGTACAAGAGCTGAGGTGGGAGAAAACAAGAAAAAATAAACAAGAAGAAAAAACAAGAATGTAGATGGAAACAGAAGCAAAATAAGTGTTTCCACCTATAGTTAGTTAGTTGAAGAGGAAAAATTAAGATTGCCAAAAGGCATTGTAAAAGACAAAAAGTTAATTGTTGAAAAAAAAAAATCTTCCCATTATTCAATGGAAATACAGAGGCTTGAAGAGAAGCAACAGGTATATACTGATTGAGAGGAGGAAACATACCATCTTCATCTGTCCGAACCAATATAGGGGCACTCTCTGGGCCTGGTCCCTCATCAGTGGAAGCGATCATAGAGATATGGTACTGAGTCCATTTTTCCAGCTGTTCCAAAAGGTATTCTCTAGTGTCTGAGGAAATGCCTTTAATTTCATGGGGCTTGTTATCTTCTCCATCAACTCCACTGTATTTGATGGAATATGCTATGATTGCACCATTCTGCTTGTCCTCTGCTGGTGGTAGCCAACTTACCAAGATGCTGGTAGAGCTTTGGCTGTTACATCTTATGTCTTGTGGAGGAGCTGATGGCTCTGATTTCAGTAAAGCATTACAGGGAAGTTGAAGTGTATAGATAGAAATGGTCCAAAAATAAAAAATGAGGAAGAAAGGAAAAAAAAACAAATAGAAACAAAACCAAAAAATAACTAAATTGGGCAACAGAATGAGAAACAAAATGTAAAAATTAAGGGAATAAAATGTACCTTGGCTTGTTAAAATGGACAGACTCAAATAAAAATAAAAACATGGACTAAGAAGACAAGGTGGATGAGGATGCATGATGGTGAAGCCTGACATTTAAATTACCTACCTGGGCAACATATTCTCCTTCAATAAATAACCTACTCAATTCCTTCCAGTATCTAATATAGCTGAAACAATTAAAGCATGTTCAAATCAATTATAGTAAACGTAGTCTGTATTAAATGACTACCTACATAAACTTGTACATTTGATTACAAAAATTAAGAGTTTTAGGCTAATGGGGAATCATTTAAAAACATGCTTTAAGTGCAAAATCAGCAGGACAAATGTGCTGAAATTAAACAGAACTTTTACAAAAAAAACAACCCATTTCTCTACAAGCTTGTTGAATCCCAAATAACAGTGGAAAACAATTACTGAAAACCGAAGCTACGATAAACATGCAAACTTATTTGTGTAATGGAAATCTAATGCAAAAGGTTACCTACCAGCAAAGAGAACGGCATTGTTGGTTTGGACTTTTTACTTGTACTTACCAAACACCATCAGTTGCTATACCAGCTCTCAAGATTATTATAATTATTAATGTTATTTTTTATATTCAAGGGGACATGTATGCTAACAATAAATATCTACTGGCATGTCTTTTCAATATAGCAAAACAGTAATATAATAATTATATTCAATATGGTACTGCAGAGCTACTAACCAGCCTTACTGTTAAGGAAGCTCAACTTGATATGTGTAAACATATATAATCTCGGACAAGGGCATGAATTGTAGTTTTAGGAGAAACTTCTAGGTTCTCATAAAATCTAGTTAGCCATTACAAATGAACTGGGAAACCCTAGTGTTTTAATTACAAATTCTGAGATTTTCCCAAGTTCACATAAAAAAGCCAAGTCATTTCCAACATCGTTAAGATCTAGAAGGATGGTTTATGTTTCATTAGGTCTTAACAACATAGGTGGTGATTTAGATTTCCACAAACATAGCAAATATGTCCATTTCAAAAAGTTAGACAACAGATAAATTATTATCTCATCTTATCTCAATATGGTTAGCTGTTTTAGGTAACTTGGGTACTGAAGGGATAAAGTGAGTTTAACATTAGCAGTAGTTTCTTTGTCTCAAATTAGAGTACTTGTTTAAGCTGTAACCACCTTGAGAGTTTCGAGTTACTGGAAAACACATGATTTCACAGGAAATTAATGTGCATCGTTATCTAGCTAAAGTTTCGATTTTGTATGCATCAGTGTTTATCTGTCATTGGTAAATGCTGGACCATCGCCCAATGTTTACCTGATATAATTCACTAACGAGCAAAATACATTTTTATATTTAGCAGATACCACACACCTTTGTGTCTGTGTTGATTCTCATATCACGATCTCGACAGTGTACCGATTCAGCAGAAGAGAAGTAAAAAGTCAGCGGCAGATTTGACCGCGGGGGTTATCACAGAATAACCCATCAGGTACACTGGTCAGGCTTATTCTTATTAAATCATGCCTATAGTTTCCAAACCACTCAGCTGGGACTATTGATCATTCACAATTGCAAACCTTTTTAACAATAGTCTCATGAAAAGGTTTTAAAAGTTAATAAAAAAATGTTCAATGTATATTGGCTTGAATAATATTACTGACAATACAAAGTGGTATTTTGTAATTTGCATGGTTTGAAGCCTAAACTCTATAACTTGGATATTAACATTTCTATTTTCCGCATTTTCTATGCTGCTAAAAGTTTCAATAGAAGATTCAGAGTAAAAAACTTTAGTTTGAAAAGGAAGCTGTATATGTATAAAACCATATGCAAGCATAACTTTATTGATATAGTCGATAAACACATATTCTATTTAAACAGAAGTTGTATGAAAGAAAAAAAAAATTTAACTAATGCAACTCTCTAAGGGCAGTCATCAGAAGGATCATGCATATAACTCGAGTGTTTAGGAATGTTCTCAGGTTCAGGGACAGAGCAGAAGCTTCCTTGAGAACAAAGATAATATCCATTCACATTCTGGTGCCTGCTCTGAGCAAATGACATCAGTTTCATATATTTGTTTTCATAACAGGTTCTCTATAAATGCTGATGCTTTTAGTTTAGTCATTTGCATAGTGCATATATCGGAAAACTGACACCACTTCATCTAGAGAAAAAACTAAAATGATATTAAATTATGCTAAACTAAATGATATTTTCAACTATAACTGTAAACTCCATTTGCATTTGATATGTGCATTAATATTTCACACATGAACATTATTATGCAAGGTATACTTTGAATTAAAATCAAACCATTCAGTATAGTACAGCATCAAGCATAGCCTTACAGCTTAACATGATAAAAAAAATCTCAGTGAGGAAAAACCTGTGCGATTGAAGCTTATCTCCAGGCATGTTATTTTCCCAACCCTATCATCCCTCTGTCAACCCACATGCGTCAATAACAAATGTCTGCCTCCCTTACCCCAGCATTCAGAAGAGGATGTCTTTTATTTTCAGTGATGTCACCAGCTACTAACCAAAAACCCTGTTCATTCAGGATGCCAATAGGTGGGTTACGCAGCATCTTGCGCATGTTCAGCTTCTAGCAGAACTACATCTCCCAGGAGCCCTCAACCCACACACAAACTCTCCCACTGAATAGGTTAGTGCTAACATGTCATCTGTGCTGCTTGAAATAAACTATGGGAGTTGAGGAGACAGTTCACCCAGAGCACAAAGAGTGAACGATTTTGTTAACAGAAAGTGCTAGGTCTGGGCCTACCTGAGGGATAATTTTAAATAAGATAAGCTGAACACTAGAAAAGCAGATCTAAAATATAAGACACAAACTGCAAAGGTGAGAGATTATGTTTTTTATTATAAATCTTAATTTTTGCCTGGAGATGAGCTTTAAGAGCTAATGGAAGTAACCTTTGTCAGATTCTATTATTGTTAATTCCAGTGCAGCAAGTTGGTGAATAAATCTAGATTCATTGCCCTAGAGAAGAATATGGAATATGCATTAGGGAATCACACAGATGTTGCTTCATTTTTGGAGTATGGCTGCTTTTGTATTGCTTCAAACTGTTTTTGCTGTTTTGATAAATTTTAATAACTGTATGATAATATCCAAGTTCAGAGTTTATTCATCAAACAAGCATTTCTAAACTCCCTGTGACTTCAGGATTTCTGCATATTCTCAAACTATCTTCCCAGTCTCTTTCACGCTCCTTCCACAAAAATAGTTGAATACTAGTCCTCTGTTTTGTGTAAGGAAATGTTTCTGTATAGATGTTAAATCATTTTATAGACTATGACCGTTAACCCAAAACCAATGAATCATCATGTTAAATTGCTTTGTTTTCACAAATGAATGACTTGTGCCTTAAAATCCAATTATATCTTAAAGATATGTGCACAAAGGCAGATTAAAATCGGATGCATAATCTTTTCCAATGCAGTAATCAGAGACTGAATGCAGATTTCATTTTACCACAAAAATGTATTTTATGGATTTGCCATGCAATCCAAAAATATGCAAATGGAAAGTCTGTTACGCAGCAGGGTCTGTACACCTGCTACGCATTTGCAACCAATCATTTGTTAGTGCTGCTAAAAAAACACATTATATTGGTGAAAAGCAGAGATGGCCACACATCTGAATCTACATTTTTTTATGTAATGTGCTAGACAACATGACTCATAATTTAGGCAGGCCATTACACCACACAGTTTTTGGCGAAATCTAAAAGAGATTTTTGCTGGTCATACACTGCTCTATTTTTTTTCGTTCAGGCTGCGGGCTGAACAAAAAAAAAATAGAGCAGATTCCTCCATCAACAATGCAAGTATGTTGATCGAGGAATCCCCGCTGTTTCTTTTTTATTCCGACAGAAGCCCGCAGCTGCTGTCAGAGTAACTGAACATTTCCGGCAGCTCAATGGCTGCTGAATCTGTTCATACAAAGATTTTCTAAATGGGTCCTTCGATCAGATTGCACAATACATTTGCAACATGGGTGGCCAGTTTAACCCTCAATCTATGATAAATGTTCTGATCTTGAAAATGCTTTATCTTACTAGCATCTACTAATCCCAGATACTAACTGATCACAAAGAAAACAAAAACAATTCAGGAAAGACACCTACTTGACTGCAAGGTTTTGGCAGAAATTTCTGTAGTTGAAGCACCAAGGCCTAATGGAGCACGGGCAGCTAGCCGGAAGTAGTACAAAGTATTTGGCTTCAGGCCTTGCAATCGATATGAAGAGCTTGGCTCAATCGTGATAGATAACTAATGATAAAAATCAAAATAAGAGTTAGAGTTAACATTGAATAATGGCCATAGAGTTATTGCTGAAACTCTGGTGTGCACAGCGATAACCAACATGTGTGGCACAATCGTCGTAAAAATTTGTTTCCTTTAACTTTTTACTTCACACAGTTCAGAAGCCCCCTTTGTGATAGTATATTAGAGGTGACAGGTTCTCGTTAAGGAGACATTAGGGGTCCATCCGTTTTGGCCGCTCGTGAAGGTAATTGGGTACTTGTAAAGCCTTCCAGTCTACAGCCAACAGTCACTCATTGCTGCTACAACAGCCGGCGGTCTGCTTACAAGCCCCTGCTGCCGCTGCATTATGCAACGTGGAGGTGACAGCAAAAGGGTTAAAGCATACTACCGCAGTAATGACACATAACAGTCTACAACATCCTCCAAAATGAAATGTAACAGTTGAAATCCGTGAACCACATAACATATACTATTTAACATACAGTATACCAGTATTATAAAGAAGCCAACATATAACAAAAGCTTCTTTCTCAAATGGAGATGCTCAATTCTAGAAAACCCTATAAATGCTTTATGCATGTATGTAGTGTATCTAAACTGAAGAACAAAAATGTAATATATTGGAGCTTACCACTTTTTAGTTGTGGTGGCTGCATTAGTTTTATATATTCAGGCATTTTTTTTTGGTTTATCATCATCTGGTCATCCTGCCAGAAAAAACACTTCCAATCCTAGGGTGATAATGTTCACTTACGGCACAGTATCTATGGAGAAGCAGTGTTGTCACCCTATGCAGATTTGAACTACAGTACATCTCTTCCCCTCCCCATCATCATCAAATAGGTGGGAGGTGTTCTGTGGTCCACAGAGGTGAACTGGGCAGGGCTGAGAAAGTTGCTTAAGTGACACTAAACTCAGGAGTCAAAGCTTAAAAACGCATTCAAGTACCCTAACTATAAACAAAACTATCTTATTTATGTATCAGCTGTAGATCCTGAAATCATCTCTGAATTGGTGCTGAAACTGTCCTTCCTTCTGGAGGGTGGCTACTTTTGTTTCCCATGGTCCGTGTGTGTTTTTAAAGTAGCCATTGCTCCAAGCTCACTCCTGTGATGGATTATAACTTCAATACTAATAAGTAGCTAAACATGAGATTGAAGTCCATCACAGGAGTGAGCGTGGAGCGATTACTAATTTACAATACACACACATGCGGAACAAAAGTAACCACCCTCCAGCAGGAAGGACAATGTCGGCACCAATTCAGAGATGATTTGAGGATCTAGTGATACACAAATAAGATACAGTTTTGTAAATAGTTAAGGTACTATAATGCACTTATAGGATTTAACTCCAGAGTTTAGTGTCACTTTTAGATTTCAAGGCAGCACAGGCAGAGTGCATTGACAGTTGGAACCTCACTGGGTTTCTGGCAAGATCAACAGGTATTTTCATGTACTTGACGTGTGTTTAAAGAGACAAAATACACTAAAATGTGCATGTATTGAAGAGAGCTACTTTTTTTTTTCTTCATTTTACTCCGTCATACACTGGCATTTTAAATAACAGCCTTTAGTTCTAACAACTTGTTAAATAAAGTATTGTTCTTTGTATGTTTGTGTATCTATGTGTGACCATAGCACATGTGCTTGGTGATTATGATTGTAAATTACAATAAACCACTTCTCTAAGTTAAAATGTTTATAAGCTTCATAAGACTTCATACAGTATATCAGTAAAAAGAGGCATCTGCGTCTTGACAATGCACAATTTACCTCCTCTGCTTGATCTCCTTCTCTGTAATAGAGCTCATAGCTGGATATTGTGTCTGACCGTGGGGGGAACCAGGATAATAATATACTTGTTTCTGACTCTGCTTCGGCTTTGAAGTTGAGTGGCTGACTGGGAACTGCAAGAATAAAAGTTTTATTACCTCTTATAAACAGAAGCATTAATAGGTTCATTTACTAGAATTTATTATGGGACATTATGCTTTTATTTTCCTGTCACCATGCATCAGTTACTATGGAGGAAGTAAAAACATATTCAGTTCTAGAACTAGTGATGATGTGATTTGGTGATTTGTTACTAAGCGCTAAGTAAAAAAAAACTTGAGCCTCAGTAGAACTTTTTGTGAAAGAAATAAATTAATGGGAGAGGAAAACACATGCATATCTTAAACTTTTGCAATGGTCCAAAATAGCTTGACACGCACAACCTTCCTCCGTAATATAAACCTGCATTTACATTGGTGTTAATATAACAAGGTGTAATATTTAATATTATTTGCAATAGGGAGAGGGTGCCAAGTGCAAAAATACGTTTTTGAAAAACCTTCAAAAGGAGGTGGGGGAGGATAAAAACCGAAGGGCTGAAGTTTTGCTTCAAATGTATTTAATTGTGTTAAGGTAATGTAAAGTCAGATGTCAGGTACTTATACTGCACAAAGGAAGGGCCATCAGTGTGAAGCCATCAGGACCTTTGCATTGCACAGTGCTTCCCATCAGGTAGAGCTTGCTTAAAAAAGAGAAGAACAAAAGGATGACTCTATTAGTTTTTCTCCTTTACTGTCCAATTAACATCCAGAGGTAGCCAAGAGACCAACTAAACAACCAGAACTCTGCCAGTCATTTTTTCTACAGTCTGAAGGATAAGTACCATTTCTACATACTGTATTTGTATAATTGTAGGTGGGGATTTGTAAAGGGAGGGACTTTGTAAATGTTGGTCTTTGAAAGCTATAACGCTATAGTAAGACTAAATGTGTGCCATAAAACTTCTTCCTGAGATAATGATTTATTTTGCTTTAAGTTCCACGGAAACCGTACTGTATATCTAGTAAATGATATGCATATGGCCTTATTTGTTGATATTAAACATGCTATTCACTGACCTAACTTTGAGAGAAATCTTGGCTATACTTGGCTATTTTTGAGCATAGGCCATTTTTACTTTATACATAACTCTGATGACTTAATGCGTTTTATCTAATGTAGTCCAACAATCTAGTTTGTAGCTACAATGTAGCTTTTTACAAATAATAAACAGAAGTTCCTTCTTTAGATGACACTGTATGCAAATGTAAATAAAACACAGCCAGCTACAAAAAGACCTACCTCCTGTCTGAGTAATGACTTGTATTTCATTAGAAAGAGGTCCATCTCCAACCGAAGTAAATGCTAGAACTTTCACCGAGTATGTTTTTTGAGGCACCAGATTTCCTATAGTAGTAATTTGACTGTCGGCCACATTGTATTTAGTCCAACTATTTATGTGTTGCGTTGGCTCCATGGTGTAATAAACTCTGTAACCTTGTATCTCTCCATTGGGTTCTTCAGGTTCTTCCCACTGAACAAGTATAGTGGTTGAGCTCAGCATGCGGGCCTGCACATTTCGAGGAGCACTGGACGGTGCTTGTTCTGAAGTCCTTGTGAGGACAGGCTCACTAGGTGGGCCGCGTCCAATGTTATTGACTGCAACAACTCTAAATTCATACTCTGAATATGGACTAAGACCTGCAACACTATAGCGTGTTGTTGCTACACCATCAATTTCTTTATATGGTTCTTCAGAACTCTTCGGCTTATGCTGGATGATGTAGTAGGTGACAGGTTCAGGATTTCCAGAATCCCAGGTTAATGTTATACTTGTAGCTGTGCTTTCTGTTACCACAGGAGTTCCAGGTGGCCTTGGTAAAGCTTTAAATAAAATGAAGACAATATGATCAAATAATGCACAATTGCACATAAGCACATTTGGACTGATAGTACAGTAACCCTAATAACACACAGTCCAGTGTAAACTTATAATTATTTAAAGTGCATCTGTAGGCACAACCTTTGTTTCTTAGTTTTGGATAGGGAAGTAGGGAAGAGTTAGATTCTCTGTTAAGTTTTTATTGCTGTCTGTGCCTCTCATTGGGGAGATTCACCCTTCTATTTGAACAGGTGACCATTGTCACCTAAAAAAAAAGTGAGGGGAAAAGGTAAGAGGAAATCCTCCAATGGGGACACCTGTTGCAGGGACAACAGTGTGAGAGATTTCCTCTAACCAAAAATAATTAAAAAAAGATACAAACTCATACATTTTACATAGTAAGCATTGTACTATATACCAGTGCTCTTTAGCTAAATGTTGCTTTCTCCACTGGTGACAACAGTCTGATTACAGTGCCTGCTCTTTTTTTAAACAAAAGGAACGCATATATAACCGTCAGCAGAAAGGGGGATAATACTTAAGGCTTATTCCGCCAGTTTTAGATAAAAAGAACCTTGGACTGCAGTTAAAAATACATAGCTAACACTATACTTTAGGTGTAAGCCTTGTCTTTTACATTACTGCTTAAATATTCTTCTGCATAATTATTTTAGATAATTTAGATACATTTGTATTTAAGATAATTATATATATATCACATAATGTATTCTTCCTATCTGCAATTATTGAGGGACAAAAACCCATGCAGGGCAAAGTAAAAGGTTCACTTATCTTCCCTACAGCTCAGCAGCATTTACTCACCTTTTCACTCCCAAGTTGCTCCATTCACACAAAAAAGAACAAGGAATGTGACTTACTCCCCCCTCCTGTGTAACAGCACAAGGTGCCTCTTGACTGGCAGAGCACTGTCACATGGGGCCAGGTAATGAGTCCATATAGCTATGGGCAAAGGAACTATTCATTGCAGGGACTGTTACAATAGTTACTATATATATATTTCATATAGTTTTTTTACACAGTTCATGCATGGTTTTTAGTTCCTTACATCCCATATCATGTTAGAACAAGATGTGTATAGAAGTCATGTACACCTTTGTTCCTCTTAGACTCTTAGATCCATATGTAAATCATGTGTTTGTATGGCATAACATATCTATCTAAACATTTGGACCAAATATATCTTGCTTATGGTGAAAGGGGCTTTCTTTTTCAATGGAAAAGTGCAGTCATACTTGACCTTGCATGTAGAATTCCAATTGATTTCTGCAAGATTTTCAATATCCTTTCATAGAAAACCAAGCATTTCTTGATACTGTGATTGACCCCTATCTAATACAATGGTGTTTTATCTGAACAGTTACTTTTAATCTGCTTAAAGCACTTAAGCATAAGTGGAAAAGGAATGCCAGTGCTACTTAGAAAGTGGAAAAGAATGGTAATAACATATGGGTTTATTTTTCATGTAGAGTGACAAACCCTTCTAGAATGTAAGCAGAATGTTAATTGTATTAACAAATTTACATAAACCAATGTAAATTACCTTTAACAGTTATCTGTGCTATTGCTTCTATAACACCAAGAGTTGACATTGCCACACATGTATAATTAGCTGATTGTCTGACATCAGTAAGCTCAAGTACATTTCTTCCAATTGGCATATCATCCTCGGGTGTGAGATCTTCTGCACCCAGCATCCATTTCACATACGGCATTGGTGACCCTACTGCAACGCAAGTAATATTGACACTTCCACCTGGCATGATCTCGTGATTGGTGGGTGGAATAGAAAACCTTGGAGCAATTCGACGAACTGAGCAAAATAAAGAGAAGAAATACATGATGACATATCCAACATGGTATATGAATCTTCAGCATTAGGACATGCATATCACTGAGACATGTTTGAAGCTCAAGGCTTATATCACATAATGTATATAGCAAGTATATACACACATTGACTTTTCTAAAAGAAAAAAACATTTTACAATATACTGAATTCCACACATTTATACACATTTACTTACACCTGTCAGACCCCAACAATTTACAAACTACTGTACAATACACAGACACCATGCAAATACATATGTATGTATATATACATATATATACATATATATTCAATAAAAAACTGGAGAATTGCCAGCATGCTTGTAATCCATAGCCTCAAGTGTTGAGTTGCTTCCAGTCGATATGAAATGATGTGCTCAGACACATTGCCACATCACAGCCCTGACACAGTGCTGAAAGTATACATTAGCTCACTTTCAGGTTTAAAACTGTATGCAGCCTTTAGGTCTAACACTAAAACTAAAACAACAATCAATATATATACAGAAAGACTGATCATTACGTATAAACAAGGCAAAGCCAGTTCTGGACTGGACTTGGTCATGCATGCAAGCAAATGACTGAGGTCTAGGCAACCATGCTTTGGAAGTTGTTTATATCATTTAAAAATAACTATTTCTAAATAAATCCTATATTCTTGTTCTGAAGATAATAAAAAGGGACATATTTGGTACGGTAATACACAGCTAAAACACTGACTAGGACAAGAGTTCTTTTGTTTTAGAGAAAGAGAGGGTAACACAAGAGGGGCAGTATTAGATTAGTCTGTTAAGCTGTTAACATGTAACTATTAGACATGAGCGAATCAATTTGCCAAATTTGAGATTCAGCCTGCACCATGGAGATTTGTAAATATCATCCAAATCACCACTAATTTGATTATATTCAAACCACCAGCTCGTTTTTATCTTTCTTTTGCAGATTATTTTTAAGTTTAGGAAAAACACAGTGAGGTTGATTTACTTAAGGAGTACTGCATGCTCGATTTGCAAAGTGTATGTTCATTTAGTTTAATGAATAAGGCAAAGCTGCGCTCACTTAAATTATACAATTATGTGTAAGCAAATATGTTGTTTTTTAATCATTCAAAAAATGAATACAGCTTCACCTTACTTACCAAGCTAAGTGAACATTTACTATGCTAAGTGATCAGCTTCTGCTCCTTGAGTAAATCAACCCCTGTGTGTATTCTTCCCCAAGATTCCAACTTGGCACCCAAGGCACATGGGCTGGTATCTCTACTAATCATAGGCTGTAAGCATGCAGTTCCCCTCCTTGCTGAGTCTTTATGTTCTGCAGCTTTGGAACAGTGCTTAAAGAGGGAGACCAGGCCTGTGACCCAGTTTGTTTGTTTTTTTGGACCCCTTCTTTAGCACTCATTTGGTGCTACCGTCTGGTATCATCATGGGAATTTTACATGCTCACATCACACCAGGTATAGGTGTACCTATGTACAGTATATGCCTGGAGATGTAGGCTGGTAACTTTGGGATGAACAGAACACTTTTAATCTAAAAAGTATTAAATACAGAGAGATCAGCAGATGTAAACCCAACAAATAGAGAGCTTGGATTGGTTGAAGTAATGGTGAAGAAAATGATTGGCTACTCGCTCATCTCTAGTCACTATGATTGAGAGTGTATTGAAAAGAGAAGTATGGCAGGGTAACATTCATGGTTATTTACATCCAAATCTTAGGATTAGGATCATCTAACGGAAAACATTGGCTTAATAATAATACAGGAACCTAAGGCATAATGTAAGATGATAACTGAAAGGTTAAAAGTAGCTATAGCAAGCATTTGCAGGATCTACACCAGTATGTAAAAAGAGACATATATTCCTGCTTCAAAAATTCAGCTGGATGATGAGATGTGAGGATACATTCTTACTTATTAATATCATGGAACTTTGGATTCAACTTCTGTATATACCATAACATTAATGGCAGATTGAGATAAATTGGGATTAATCACTGCTCACTTAAACACTTTTACATAAGGTTAATAAGACAGTAGGAATGGGATGTCTTTGGCAAGGCAGTTCATGGTAAACCGCAATGCACATTTGCTAGCTAATTAATGGAAAATGTAATTAGATAAAATGGTTATTTAATATCAAATGTGCGCTAAAACATGCAGTATTTAACTAATCACAAAACATCTTGGACTAGAAAAGGGCAAGGCAAATTAAAGAAAGCAAAATTGTGATTAGTTCCTGCATGTAGGAGCAACAGCACATTTGTATGCATACAGGGCTGTTTACTCGGTTCTCCTGAACCGAAGGGGTCCTGGGGCCGAAGCCAGCCGAAGGATTGGCCGAAGCTACGGCCAAATCCTTCGGCAGCTTTGTGCATAGACCCATAGTCACATTTTGCGTATGGCTTTATCAAAATACATGGACCTTTATCACCGTCATTTACAGCTGTTTTCAGTTATGTATTTTCTTAAACCATGGTTACCACTGCTATTACTATTGTTTGATTGCTGCAAACCAGATGAGGGCAGAGAGGCAGAAAAAAGGAATGCAGTTGCCTAATTAGGAAAAAATATATAACATGTATAAATGCTTGTAAATTTTAAACCTACAGCCCTGCATGCTAGTTTTTTTTAAACTTTATTTACAGCCAATAAAACCAACCCAAAATATAGGGGCAAGTAGCAACTGTGGATTTAAAAAAAAAAAGCTTGCCTACATTTAACATGTGAATAATTGAAGAAGGTAAATATATGGTGATCTTGTGAAGGTGTAACAGGCAGGAGAGTTGGGAGAGTGAGCAAGCACATTACACTGACACAAGTCAAGCAGTAACTACACATGCAAAGACACTATTTAGGTATAGCTTGAAAGCGGCCCTAGGGATACACAGAGCGTTCCCATGCCAGACCAATATGAAGTATATCATTACTCTTTATGGCAAAGCAGCAGTCTAAACAGGCATTAAATAATCCGATACAAGAAATACTACCGTGTGAAAAGTTGCCATGCACTCAACATCATTCTTGCATGCATAAGAATTAGATACCAGCAAGCTTAAGAAGCACTGCCAAAACAAACATCAACTAAAAAAATTATATATAAAATAAAAACCACAATGCAGCTACATTCATTTCATTTGTATTCTTTGTTATTGTTGAATTATTATTTTTGTAAGGTGGGTAAAAAGTAAAAAACACACCAACCTTCTCGCAGCTCTGAGGGATGTAGGGGTTTGATGCAGAACACAATGAAATGAGGAAAGGAGAAAAACAAGGGAAACACAGAGAGAGTAAAAAGGCCATGTCAAGGCTTTCAACTGCTATTTGAACATCTTTTACTTGTTACTCCTCCCTATACTATAATATAGCATTACTCCAGTTCAGAAACAATAGCTAGCCATTTTGCATTTTTAAACTCCATACGTGCCCCATTTAGAGTCCTCTGTGGTGCATCAAATCTGCTTATATTTTGGATGAAAATAAGGAAAGAGTAATAGCATATGACTGTTACCTAGTTATGTCCCTAAACCTGCTACCACTACAGCAATGAGCTAACACAAGTTTACCTTTGGATAGTCCTTTTAATACACTGAAGTACATGCTTTATTGCTGTTGGTCTGATTACAAAAAAGGGTTTGTCCTAGACAAAGTCTTCACCTTAATGAAAACAGTAAATGTACTTTTGCTTTGTAATTATTATTAATAATAATTATAAAAACTGTAAAATGTTTTCAGAATGCTGTTTCATAAACCATGTAAGTCACCATTATCAGTCAGTTCGTTGCTGCAGTGTAAGGGATTACTTCTACTATTATTTTAATTAATAAAAGAAAGATATAAAAAAGAAAGAAGAAGAGTAGTAAAATAAGAGTGACGAATACACAGTTATACTCTTTAAGGTCCATTGAGGTTAGAAGGTTATCTCACTACACACACTGAAGTGAACTTTTGGATCCATCATGATGCTTTAAAACTGCAACCCAGTAGAACATCAGCACAAAAGCTATTCATTTGAGATTAATCATAAACTAAGTAGTCAATACATAAAATAAGAAGAGAGAAACTCCAGAAATCAATGCAACACACAAGTAAAGGCAAAAAAATAATAGTTATAGTGTAAATATACTTACAACCAACAGGCTATACATTTTTCTTGTGAATTATTCACTGATTTGTTCTTCACTTTTTTATTGTCATAAAAGTGACTGCGAACATCCTGAAAATAAAGACCCTGTGCCAGCAGAATGAGGACACCAAGGGTTTGTAATTCCTACCTCTTACATATAGATTTGCAGGGGCAGAATAGCGCGTCCCAGCACTGTTGGTCGCAACACACTCATATTTGCCCTGGTCAGATTCTTCACTCTGCTCAATTTGAAGTGCACCTGTCCAGATATAAAATACACAGCCAAGAACAAAGTCAGCGATCAATGGCACGTATCTCCTGTCAGACATTAGCAACACAGAAAACCCTGAAGATCCAACCAATGCCGATTCTTGCTAAGGATTGCACATCAAAAGCACTGCAATGCTAAAATTAACATTTCAGTTCATCAACTTTTTTTAGTTTTTGTTTTTTTTTACTAAAAAGCACATATAAAACAGGCATTTATTTACATGTTGTTAACTTTTAATTAAAATGGAAATGAGTGAGACTGCTTCAAGAAAGTATGGCTTTGAAAAAAATATATATTCTATATTTTGTCAACACTTTAGTTAAATGTGTTCATACAAAATAGGTGTATTTAACCCAACAGGGATACCTTTTAGGAAGTGTCAAATTTATTCCAACAGGGACAGATCTTTAAGAACGTTTTATTTTTAGGAAAACCCAAAAATGTGCAGCAAGATAAAAAAAAGCTGCTTTTCATAAAAGAAAAAAATTATAATAATTGACAGTATCAGTAAAAAGATACATACTTCAAGAAACAAAACTCCCTTAAGACATGCAGATTCTAAAGAGAGACAGTTCAGTGCCATTTACAATTTAGGAATGTTAGCTGAAAAACAAAGAGTTAGAAAATAAAATGTAGAAAATGATGGCTACTGCCAAGACCAGAAGAAACTAACCAATCACTGCTTGAGGTCCTCAGTAGGCCCCCTAAGACACCCATAAAAATCCACATGTGGGATTAGCAGTGTGGTGTCACAAAACCCAAGAAAAAAAAAAAAAAAGGAAACAAGAAAAGTTGTAAACATTGTTTTAACATATTACAAAAAACAGTACTACAAGCATTTTTGTAAGATACAATGTTGTAAACCTGGGGTTTCCACCACCTGGAGAATTGATGATCCAAAAAGTCAGTGAAGAAATCCAAGAAAATTTAAATAAAGGGGAAAAACAATTATGTGAAATTGCAAGAAGATATGCCAACTTTTTTTTTCAATTTTGCTACAAGAAAAAAAAAAGAAAAAAAAAAGAAAAATAGAAGAACAATACAAGACCAAAAACATCTCTTTATTACAAGATCAAAAAGACGTTATTCCTGGATGCCTTCTGCATGTCTCCAACTGTTCCCTAGACCAAGTGGTTTAGGTCCAGAACATGAACAGCTAAGGAAGAAAAAAAATTATTTCTTTCCTCTCCAATCAGTCGGACAAAAAAAGAAGAAAAAAAAAAAGAAAAAAAGAAGAAAAAAAGAGGGACAAATGGAAAGCTGTGACTGGGCTTTGGCCAAAGGACCTTGATATGCTTTCTTTGAAGCATATCACAACTTAAAATTATTATATTAAATGAAAACAGAACAGAAAAGACACATGAACCAGTGATAAAATAATACATAAAAAATGACATCATTTTTTAATGATAAATAACTGATACAGGAATAATGGAAAGA
The DNA here is from genome assembly GCF_000935625.1 of Nanorana parkeri. NCBI lineage: Eukaryota > Metazoa > Chordata > Amphibia > Anura > Dicroglossidae > Nanorana > Nanorana parkeri. The sequence goes on from NW_017306556.1 coordinate 149,227, forward strand.
CAAAAAAAGAGTGAATAAGATCATTCTGTGACTCTCAGTTCAGCAGTCTTACCTCTTATTGGTGTACCACCTGGGTGGATAATATGAATGCAAATAAGATTAGAAAGAAGAATCATTAGTACCAGAAGAAGGAGGCTAATGTTTTGGAAGAAGACTTAAATTAGAGTTACAGAATAGAAAGGAAAACAGGAATATACTAAGTGCCTATAGCACTGTACCACAAAAAGCAAAGGACCCAAAATGGCACTAAGCTTCTTCAAGTAGTACATAAAAATAGACTACTGGGGGCTTCATAGTATATTTTTAATCCTCAAAATACATTTTCATAGTGACTGCCACTAATTACAGGACTTCTGTTTTTATCTTTAGCTAATAATTGTGTGAAGGACGTTTGGGTAACAAACACTGTGGTACAGGTCAAGGAACAACATCTATTTTAGGATAAGTGGAGCTAAAGGACGATTCCTTGAAGAAAGGTGTCAGATAAGCTTGCTACAACAACAATACTTTTGTGAAGGTGTGCGCAACACTACAAAGGCCTTGTGACTACACTGGCTGAAAGTTGTAAAATGCATGCCATGCATTTTAACAGTATTATAAAATACTAGGGCTTGTCTAAGCATGGAGGCTGGTGGAGGAGTTTAGTGCGTTGGAAGACTAAGCACTTACCAATAGATTCTGTAGATTAAAATAGAGAGAAGAAAGACAGCATAAAAATATGATTATATTCCTTGTTTCGGCACTTTTTAAAGCTCTATAATTCTACTTTATCTATGTCACATTGTGAATATTAATATTTTACACTGATATGTAAACACAGGCTAGGCTTACAACAATCTTAACAAGACAATTTAAACAGCACCGGACAGTTGGGAAGGCCACATGTCTATCTTAATTTTTTTATTTGGATGGGTTTATTTAATGTATTTCTAAAATGCTATTAGTAAGCCTACCTTAGAGTAAAAATAGACAATGTGATATTCTATTCGCAATAGACGCAAGTGATTCAAGCATCATTTGCAATAGTCATTCATTTGTGACCTTCTTGAGGGAAATAAACACGTGCTATCTCATAAGACGATTTTACAACTTGTTAGAAAGCAGGGCCTGTTCCTTGTCAATCCATGTAGAATAGAAGAAGAATCAAAGTATACTGCATACAAATCCTGTCACCATCAACTGAGAATCATCGCAGGTCCCAGTGCTGGAATGATGAGTTTGGAGGACACTGATTGTTGCACGATATGCAATAACTTTAGCTAGTTTCTGTTCTTATTACCCGATCGAGACCAGAAGATAGTGCCTGTGGAACAACTGCCCAACATTCACTAAATAGTGAGTGTATATGCATAGTGAAAAGGGATGTCCTAAGGGACTGAGTGTTATTTAACAATCAAAAGAAGCTGTGTATGACCAGCATAAGAAGAGGGTGCTATCCGATTTTTAACTTGAGAACAAATACCCTTTCTCAGCCCTTTCTTTTAAGGATTTCTTTCATTGCACAAAGGGGAAACAAACTAAACTGATTTATTCTTTTTATTGAAGCCCAACGAGGTGCAAAAGTAGAATTAAGGCCAGAACAACACATGGAACTTTATGAGGTTTGATAGTATAAGGGTTCTTGTCTGCAAAGAAGAAGAAAAATAGGACTCAAGATTCCTCCTCTACTTGTCTGCAGGATCATTTGCCCATACAGTGAAATCATTTATTTTGTAATTTATTAAGACAAAATGTATGTATATATAATATCAGATTTGTATGTCACATTTTAGTATGGCACAACATAACATGGCTCCATAGATCTGTAAGGAAAATGGAACTCCGTTGAACATGGGATCTGTATATTTCACTACAGTAGTGTACTGGCACTAGTGTAAACAGTGCCATTACGCTTTTATTTATGTTAAAAATAGCTACTGTTCTAATTAAAGGCTTATTGATTTTCACTTGTGCAAATGAGCCCTTAAAAGAGAACTATGAGGTAAGGGTTTTTCCCCATAGTTCTCTTTAGGGTCACGGGAGGACATATACTAACCTCCTCGCGTGACCCAAAGCTCAGTATATTGCGGGCTATTACCCGCAATATACTGAGAGCGCCACAGCCGGGACGCATCCAGACAATACTGTCGAGATCCACTCAGCTGCGTGAGTAACAGCTGGCTCTGCCTATCTAGAGGCAGAGCCAGCTGTGCACGCACCCCCCCCCCCCCTTGTTTTTTTCCTTTCGTCGCGGCGCGTGGGGAAAAAAAAGAAGCAGAGCCAGCTGGGCCCGCCCCCCCCCCCCCCGTTTGTTTCTTCCCTTAGCGCTGGAGGATCGGAGAGGGTGGGGGGGAATCCCTGCGGGGAGCGGTGACTGAAAGTCATTGCTCACTGCAGGGAGACTATCGGGAAGTGAGCGGATCTGCGGCATGTTTCTACTCACGTCCTGATCAATATAGTCCACCTGTGACAGCTTCTTTGTCACAGATCGGCTCTAACTCTGAGGATGAGTCTAACTCTCTCACCTCATAGTTCTACTTTAAGAATTCATGCAGTGCAAATATCAATCTTACAAAAAGTATTGGGCCAGCCAGGTTAGCCAGGTATAGCATAGAAAGAAAAAAATACAGGAACGGTGCTATAAGCCCTCAGATGCAGCTGCAGATAAAAGACTGTGAAGCCAAAGGAGGCCAGAACAAGCACAATGGTTATTTAAAGAATTAATTAGTTATTAAAATGTATGTCTGGGCAAAATAAAAACAAAATTCAATACATCTCTGCAGTACATGAACATGTGTCTGTATTCTGTCTCTTTAAAGTATATGTTCACATTTGCCACCAAATTGGGATAACATCTGCTCTATATGTGTTACAAGTTCCCATTCCATCATGTATAACTTATTTAAAATTGCTGCCTACCCTTTTAAGTGATTTTTCCTTGATTAAAAATCCTACCTAGCTTTTCCTTTCTATGTATGTCAAAGAGAGGATTTTAGAGTTAATGTTTAACATAATTAACTATATCTGTACTGTGCTGGCAGATCTCATTATTAGTTGTAAACTAGATCTCAACACTCTTTGTCCTAACAAAGGGTTAGAAATCTCAAGGGTTGTGTTCTAAATTGTATGCTAATTAAGGGAAACTCACTCAGTCCCCAGTTTGTCCCTCTGAAATAGTTTGGTATAGCTCGCAGTCCTGTGTATAATCTTGTCTCAATGAAACAATTAAAAAGGTAAGAATTGTATCTTTTACATTTTTTATTAGGTATGCTGTGTGAAAGGAATACATTAACTTATAATGGGGGTTTCTCAAATTTGACTGCAAAAGCAGAACTGCACTTTCAAGTCCAGCAAAGGAGAACTGGGCTGAGTTGACAACACTGCTTAGGATTTCACTGCAGCAAAGACAGTGTTGTCAGCTCACTACAGCTCACTCACAGCTCACTCACTACCTGTAGCATTATTTAGGGAAAATGATCATTTATTGCAGATATGTACTGAATCTTTTTTTCTTTTTTGCTAAGATATACAATTTAAATGTATTCAAACTACATAAAGCATTGACTATTGTGTTGAAATATATATGTAGGTATGCGTGAGAGCTTTGTGTAAAAGATAATGAAAATAAATATTTTTTGTTGTACAGGTTAAATGGCTGAACATTTTTCTTGCTAACTGTTTATTTGTTTAGGATTGGAAATTGCTTTATATACTTCCAATTCTTGAATGAAGTACAATGTTAAAGTAGATTTGTCGAAATTAAAGAAGAAATAAAAAAGGAAGAGGAATGGATCTGTCAGATAGTGCATTAGAGCAATAAAATAAATGAAAGGTATTGAAGTACAGTCACAGCAGTGGCGAATGAGGATTAAACAGAAGCTGCAGAACATACACACACATCCACACACAGATAGACTTTGGTTATGACAATACCACAGACATGGAAAACACACTTAATCAGACGCGAGAAGAAAAGGAGGAAGAAAAGTCTTTACCTACAAATAAAAAGCAAACAACAAAGTGAGAGGAAGCAGCTTTTTGGGGTTAGCAGCAGTGAAATTTTACCTGATCGCAGCTGTTTAATGCGCCCATTACTGTTGCTTGTATCCACAGGTAAATAATCTTTAAACCAAGTAATTTCTGGGTCAGGGTTTCCACTGGCTGCACATAACATAGTGGCTGTACGTGTTCGTTCCACCACTTTTAACTGAGGCCCCATGTCTATTGTGGGAAACCCACGTGGTATTTGATCCTCTGAAAATAGAAATACAAGGTTAGCAAGTATCATTATCTATCTATCTATCTATCTATCTATCTATCTATCTATCTATCTATCTATCTACAGTCTTAAGGTGCTGATAGTGCTTGTTTCAAAAACAAAAGGGTTCCTGATCAGGTGTACAGTAAGACTCATTGGAGACAGATGGGTGTTGCCCTCAAAAAAGAATCAGTCAAGCCAGTCAGTGCTCCTTTCTCAGGAGACAGATTGCACCAGGAGGCTGAATACTAACTTTGTATCTGTGTGATGTTGGAAACCCCTGTGAGAATAAACCTTGTGTAGAGGTACATCTGTAAATAAAAGTAGACAGGAGCTCTAAAATGTGCTTTTCTGAGCAGGCTGAATTCCTGGAAAGTTCTCTGTTTGGAGTTGAATCCCCCAATTGGTGGAGGATACGAATTGAAAGTGAAGTTCCTTCTGCTTGAAGTCTGCTGATCCCTGTTGAGTTATCTTCTATTGAACTGTGTATGCATTTTGTTAACGTGCCACGAAAAAACACAGAGAAGGTGTGCAACGTTTAAAATGCTAAACTTTGTATTAAGTATTGTGAAAATGTGTTAACAGCACCATCAGAGACAGTGCACCATGCTGGATTTATGCAAATTGCTGTGGACTTTTTAAGCTGTAAATGTGCAGTAAGGATGCTCTGATGGTTAAAAGTGTCAACGATGGGCTAGAGCTTATGTCTTGCTGCATAGGATGTTATTCCAAGATGATGTGGAGACGTTTCTACAAATGTCTGAGCAGGTTGCTGTGCAAGAGGCCTGGACAAATAATGCCCGAGGGTTGCTTCTGGCCTCTTTCTTGTTGTTAAAATAGGAGAAGGTCTACCATGACAAGTTAAAAGAACAAATGTTGTAATGTGTTCTTGTTGTTGAGAGTTCAGCAAGGAGCGCTACAGAAAGCAGACTACCCAGAGGGACATTCTGTGAGAAAACCAAGCTATTTGGTCAGCTATAAGTAACGCTATCTCCAAGCTTCAAGGAGGTCCTGTAAGAAACATATCCTCTAAAGCTCCAGCAAACGAGTCTCTCCACACACTGTAAACATAAATGTTCCCAAGAGCATTTAGATTGTGGATTCAGGGTTCCCCTTTTCAAAAGACATGATGGAAGAGTCTACTCCTCCGATAGATGAGCTGGTACTGCGGAGTACAAACATTATTAGTTGGTACTTCACAGTTTAACACAGTGTGTTTAAAGGCTGTACTGAATAGAAGTGCATAAGATTGGGACCATTTGGTAGAATTTTTGTTAATGACGATGAATTAGGTCTTACAGTCCACTGGTGAATTGCTTTGTGGTAATTTTATGCATGTCAGGGGTCCCTCAATGTAACATTGTGACAGGAAGCATCTGAGGTGATGCTGACCAGCTTATAGTGAACGGCACGCTTACTGAAGCAGAAAACCTCATGAGATTGAAGGGCCAAGAAATAACAAGAAAGTAGCATAAGTTCTGTCTGTAACCCAGGAAGGGTCCTTGATTTCTATGCTAAATGTCAGGACATACAGTATATCTGCAGAGTGTCCATTAACAGATGAGTCAGAGGGGTTGATTTACTAACCTTATAAACACACCACGAACATGTATACACCTCTGTAGTGTGTTCCCTCCCAGCATGATCTATGGGTGGAATCTAAACACCTTTGTAGTGTGTACACACCCAAGCAGGTGTGTTGTGCAAAGCCAAGCATTGAATTGCAAGGTGATGTTGTGTAAATTAGCTCTATTTTGTGTTGCTTGTGTTGATGAATGCAGGAATGTAAATGCATGAGCTAACCATTTTTGTCTAAACCGTGAAGCAGCATTATATATGCATCATGTGCATGATTTTTCCATATATGGCATTAGTGGAAATATGCTTTTAGAGACTTTTTGGTTGATAAATATGTTTTGCTGTGTGAAAATCACACGCACCTGGTGCGTGCGTGTGTTTAGGTTAGTAAATCACCCCCAGAGTGTTGTGAGGTTGCTATTGGAGATCTTTGCCAGCACATGTTTGTTTGACTGACGTGAACACAGCTTCATCCTATTAAATAACCTCAGTGAAAATTCATTTTCCTAAGTGAACAGACTGTATTCCTTTAGCAAATTAACGTCATAATGTATGTGTGTATATACAAATATAGTCATACAATTATGTTGCACAAAGCTACATGCAACTTTGGATCTAAATCATTTCTGGTTTTTCTTTCTTAAAAGGGACAATTCAATTCCATTCTTCCTAACGTGCATATACTATCTTAGTGCATTCCGTTCATTATTATTTAATGAGAAATGTCATACTATACCTATAAACCTACGTCTAATTCAGCTTACCTAAACTTTAAGCTACATATTTTATAGGAGGTTTAGTCAACTTTGTCCTATCACTACATATTCAAATACTGAGTGCGTTTTACAGATTAATGGAAGAGTTGTTATAATGTCCTACCTCTCTTAGGATTACCTTCCAACACATCACATATAATTTAACATGTACTGGATACTAGAAACATTTTTTTAGAAGACTGTAGGGTGTATTTCACTATATACTTAACATCCTATCGTCTTTTCCAAGAAACCTCTGCAAACATTGGCTTCTCTCTGTAAAACCCTGCTATTATGCTTAGACTCCATTGGAGAGATGCAGGGGAAAAACACTATAATTTCCAGTATTATACTGCCTGTCACTGAGATTACAACACCTTTGCTATATGAAGTATAGATTATTGCTATTATGAAGTAGGATTGATCAATATGTTCTGAAGAATGAAATAACAGCAATGTGCAATACATGCAGGTACCAATGAACAGAATAAAGTGCTCCTCTTCAGATCAGATGTACTATAGATATTAGATGTACATTGTGGCAAGATGAAGGTAGACAAGGGTAGGATGTCAATGGCGTAGCAGTTGTTGTTGTGCAAGGCACACAAATACCAACATGCAAGTAAGAGATGAGTAATATATAGCACAATAAGCTAACATATGTTCATTTCTGCTGTGATGGTTAATGTGATGGCTAATACCTTTACGAACCCAATCCAAATTTGACATGGTACATGTCATTACCATAATAGTTTTTCGGTTTGATAATTTGTCAAAAACAACACTCTTTGATACACTGACTTTTTAAATGCAGCATTATTT
>NW_017306556.1:156641-163729 GCF_000935625.1 Nanorana parkeri
CAAGTGAGATGGTAGCGATTTTAGAAACTTGTGTACTAAAATAAAATGCAATTTGTTACAGTATACAGTAATTAGTGAGATCTAACAAAAATGTGCTTAGTTGTCCAGCCTGCCCTTATAACTCCTTCTCCAGATGGGAAACAAAAGCAACACAGAGCGCCTCCATAGTGTAAAACTTTTATTTGATGAGTACAACACGCAAGTGAAAATGTACTTACACGAAAGCCAATGATCATAAGCGTAAAAGGAAACGATAAAAGGAAACATTTTCACTTGCGTGTTGTACTCATCAAATAAAAGTTTTACACTATGGAGGCGCTCTGTGTTGCTTTTGTTTCCCAGATCGATGGTCGTTGTTGACCGGTAGGAGCTGCCTCTATGGTGTACCAATGAACTCTACAGCCGGATTTCTCTGCAAACCGGGGGCGCCGTTATTGCTTTTTTCAGTGTTCCTTCTCCAGATCTACACAGTAATAATACTTGAACACAAACAATTCTGGGCCTCAAAAATGTCTGAAAGGAAGTAGTGTAGTTTACAGAAGTTAACTGCTTCTGCAGTAAATGACAATGTCGTATATTACAAAAAATGCAAAAAAAAATGGCATTGGGTGTTTACATAATAAGAACAGGATTACCTTTCAAAAATAAAGAATTACCATATAACATTTACAAGAATACCAACAACATTGTTTTGACCTGCTTGATCTGACCAGTTTATGAAATCTGTTTCTTCAAAATAAAAAAAGCCTAAACATGTCACTTCACTTAACAGCCACTCATCAGTAAATATTTGTGGTTAGTGTTCATCTTGCCAAATCAGACTTAGGAGAATTGTATTTATTTACTTCAAGGTTTAAAGGAGAACTATGGGGTTAAGGCTTTTCCCCATAGTTCTCCTTAGGGTAAGGGGAGGACACAAACTAGCATACTCCCGTCACCCTAAGCTCAGTATACTGAGACGCCGCAGCTGAAGTGGATCCCGACAATTATGTCTGGATCCACCCAGCTGCGTGAGTGACAGCTGGCTCTGCCTATCTAGAGGCAGAGCCAGCTGTACCCGCCCCCTCCCCCGTCCGATCCGCCAGTCAGCGCTGGCGGATCGGAGCGGGGAATCCAGCCCCTCCCCTGTCACGGCAGAGAGCTGTGACAGGATCGAGAGGGGCGCGAACGCCGGTATGTGTTCGCTCACTTCTCGATCTACTGAGCCGACCTGTGACAGTCTCATTGTCACAGGTCGGCTAGAACTATGAGGTGAGTGAAAAGCACTAACCTCATAGGTCTCCTTTAAGGCTAAAACAACACTTGTTACTTTCATCTATTTATCTTGTGTTTGTTAGGTAGATGCTCTGGCTAACTAATATATTGGCATAGTAAAATATGAATAATGTTGCTAATGTTAATAATAATAGATGAAAAGTGTTAGAGAAAAGCTTAGAGGATTTTTCAGGGATTATTCCAGAGAAGCAAATAATAAAAAAAATAAACTGAAACCGTAACTAAAAATATGACAAATTAAACTCTTTACATATGTAATTGATTCACAGCAGTTTGATTTGTATGTAGGATGAACATACAAATAAATCTATGGCACTGCCTTATTACTGCAGTGTTGCAATACCATGGTTTTAAACAATACAGGGTTTCTATGAGCTAGGAAAAGCACCTCCTAATGATGCTGTGTTCTTTTCACATTGTCTATTCAGTAGGCAGTCATGCACTCTATCACGGATACTGGCTCTCCAGTGCATGCCAAATTGGTGATGTCATCTTTTCTTCCTCTCTGTTTTTGCTCTACATTCACAATCTAAGTTCAGAAGAACCTGCTAACAATCTAACGTCTGTGTCCACACTTGGCACATTACTGGGAAACAGCAAACACATAAAAAGGTCTTTTAACTCGCTGTGAGTGACAGATCGGGAATAGCGTATAGCCTACAGCATAGAGTCAGATTGTCTTTCCCAATTGAATTATATTAATAGTCAGTTCTCATGGTGACTTCAGCAATCAGTTGCTTTTGGCCATTGTTCAATATTTCATTGCTGTGCAACTGTTCATTATTTCATCTCTGTAAATTAACGGGTTGCAGGAAATAGTTACTGCTTCTCATTAACTAAAATATACTGTATTCGTTAGCTAAACCTCAAGCCCTGGCAAAGAAAACAGAGATTTAAAAAATAATGGCTCCTGCTAACACTTCTTTATTCAAGTTTATATTTCAAGTTTGTTTCATTTGTTTAATTAATATTTATATGTGCTTGTCTGTGCAGTGCTTTTCAAAAGACCATCTATACATGGCTTAAGAAGCTACAATATAGAGTCAAAGAACTGAGGTAAATATAAGGTAATGTTCAGGACCAGAAGAAAGTGACAGAGGCATCTGAAGTGCACCTCAAAAATCATCAATATCAATATTGTTATTGGCCACTCAGTAATAGGACAGCTTTACTTAAAAAAGATATTTCCATTTTGGATGGACATCAATTACCATCATGGTCATATGTCACTCTCTTGCAGCTTCACTGTCCAGTTTTTTTCCCGTTTATTCTGCAATATGAAAACTCCATCAAGGAAAGTTGTACTGTCTTTCATTTTTGACTTTTTAGTCGTTTTGGGGGGTAGGCGAGTAGGAATTCTAAAAGATATTTATTTCCTCTCTAGTCTCCAAAAGATAAAACAAAACATGTATTATGATTCAAATTGACAACAACCAAAATTGTATAAAGTTTAACTTTTATTACCAAATGTATTTCTTTTTAAAAAAAGTACATGTATAGGTATAAATGGTATGTGTGTTAGGGGCACTATAGGTATAAAAGATATGTATGTTAGGGGCAGTATAGGTATAAAAGTCAGTGCACCCTAACTCACATAAAAACAGATGCAACCCTTTTTTCTAACACAATGCACCACAACGTCATGCATGTATATTGTAATACACTGTAGTTTGCGTGTGTTGCCTGCTACAGTAGTAGTGTACTGAGGTGCCATTCAAAAATAACGGCAGCACAATACACAATTCCACAGTTTGGGCATTAATCTGTGTTGCAGCAATGTGCAGTCAAATGTGCATTTATTTCTGTTACCCCAACACATAAATGTAAATTAGCTTTTTTTTTGCTGATTTTTACAATAGAAAATTATGCCGTTAAGTAACATAAACATAAATGTTTATTGCAGTGATCAGTTACATTAACTGCATATATGTTAATTGTTTGGTTCTGTGAGTTATCTATTAGGAGAGCAAAAAAGGGTGCCAACTTTGGTTGAGAAAATCATTTTTTTATGAGCCCTAAAATAGACTTTTCAAAAAAATTAAATACTGTATATATAATGTGAAAAAGAGTATACTCCTTGGCAATACTTAAGTTTACAAGTTGAATGCTCTGATGGCAAAATGTGATGCCATCTAATGAAATAAAAAAAATACATTACATAACCTCTGCATGGTTTCATGCTTTCTGGGAAGCATGTAGTATGACTGGTAACACCATGTTCCGATACACAGTTACCCAGCAATCACTGAAAGGGTACCAGGGACAATACCAAAGTTGTCTTATAATCCCTTAACTGGAACTACTGCATTACAGGGTATGAGCATAATTTATTTTAAATATATAGGAAATATGTGTATTCATTCTTCTTCATACTGTTTTGTTTAAGGTTTTTTCCTGCAGCCAATGAGCTATTTTCTAGGGAGAGCAAAGATTTTTCTTTCATCTCTCTGAAGACCTTTTGATATCCAGCATTGAAAGTATCACCTGCCTCGAAATTGGCAAAATGATTGCCATGGACAGCTGTTTGAAATGGCTATAAGCACAATGATTTTGAGACGGTGACTCTTGACCTTTGACAAAGTAAAACTAAGGACCTCAAAAGATAAGGTATTCTCTTCCTGATGGAAAAGGTCAATGTAATATTTCTAAAATGAATATGGCAATTTCTAGCCATATTGTTTTGCTACTGTTATTGTTAGGATTCACAATAGTTTTTTGAAGCCAAAATAAAAGTGTAGTCATTATCTCCGAATGAAACTAAAAACAAACAGAAAAAAACAATTAACCATATGTTGGTATGTGTATATAGGTGCGTGTATATGTATGTATACATTCATACATATTCACACTTATACACATATATACCAAATATGCAGAGACAAACTGTTGCTTTAACTGTTTAAAAAATGTGAGCTGGAGTTCGGCTTTATTTAATGTATTAGTCAAGTCCATCTAAAGCTGGCCATACACCTATAGATTATCTGCAGATTTTCTATGGCCAGATGGAAAAAGTGATTATCTATTAGGAGAGCAAAAAAGGGTGCCAACTTTGGTTGAGAAAATCATTTTTTTATGAGCCCTAAAATAGACTTTTCAAAAAAATTAAATACTGTATATATAATGTGAAAAAGAGTATACTCCTTGGCAATACTTAAGTTTACAAGTTGAATGCTCTGATGGCAAAATGTGATGCCATCTAATGAAATAAAAAAAATACATTACATAACCTCTGCATGGTTTCATGCTTTCTGGGAAGCATGTAGTATGACTGGTAACACCATGTTCCGATACACAGTTACCCAGCAATCACTGAAAGGGTACCAGGGACAATACCAAAGTTGTCTTATAATCCCTTAACTGGAACTACTGCATTACAGGGTATGAGCATAATTTATTTTAAATATATAGGAAATATGTGTATTCATTCTTCTTCATACTGTTTTGTTTAAGGTTTTTTCCTGCAGCCAATGAGCTATTTTCTAGGGAGAGCAAAGATTTTTCTTTCATCTCTCTGAAGACCTTTTGATATCCAGCATTGAAAGTATCACCTGCCTCGAAATTGGCAAAATGATTGCCATGGACAGCTGTTTGAAATGGCTATAAGCACAATGATTTTGAGACGGTGACTCTTGACCTTTGACAAAGTAAAACTAAGGACCTCAAAAGATAAGGTATTCTCTTCCTGATGGAAAAGGTCAATGTAATATTTCTAAAATGAATATGGCAATTTCTAGCCATATTGTTTTGCTACTGTTATTGTTAGGATTCACAATAGTTTTTTGAAGCCAAAATAAAAGTGTAGTCATTATCTCCGAATGAAACTAAAAACAAACAGAAAAAAACAATTAACCATATGTTGGTATGTGTATATAGGTGCGTGTATATGTATGTATACATTCATACATATTCACACTTATACACATATATACCAAATATGCAGAGACAAACTGTTGCTTTAACTGTTTAAAAAATGTGAGCTGGAGTTCGGCTTTATTTAATGTATTAGTCAAGTCCATCTAAAGCTGGCCATACACCTATAGATTATCTGCAGATTTTCTATGGCCAGATGGAAAAAGTGCAACAGATTCCTCCATCTACGCTAAGCTGTGTGGGTGGAGGAATCTCCCACTGGGCCAAGCTTCAGTATCTTGCTAGTTGGCTCCGCTGGCTCTCAAAATACCTCAACAATGCCTGCATCCAATCAGATTGTTCAGGTAGTTGGACAGCCAGCGGGGATGACTGGCAAGATACTGGCCCAGTGGGAGATTCCTCCACCCACACAGTTTAGCGTAGATGGAGGAATCTGTTGCACTTTTTTCCATCTGACCATAGAAAATCTGCAGATAATCTATAGATGTATGGTCAGCTTAACACTACCTTCTCCACAGATTGGCAATGATGCTGTCCAAGCGTGGCTCCATTGCTCCTCCATTGAGGGGAGCCACCCTAAGACAGGAATTGTGTTACTTGCGGGATCACTAGGTGGAAAAAAGGAGAAAAAAAACGAATGCAGCCACCAAATCTAAGGATTTGTCAACTGCTATATATTACATTTTTATTTACATATCATTTAAACAAAAATCTGACCTAAATTCTAAGTTGTTTTTTTTATAAAGCAGACAAAAGACAACAGGGTTGCAATCAGTTCTTTTCATTTCTGGAATGTATGATGATCAAACTGTGCTACAATAGATTTAGCAGACGATAAAGTGGATCTTTAACTCACAAAATTATGTTTGTGGTGTTATAGAGCACACCTAGAAGTGATAACTGTGCAAAAGCAGTACCCAGAATAAAAATATACCCCTTGTCTTAAATTTCTCCTGAAAAAAATAGTAGTGCAAAAATTCTGCATGAATCTTGCTCCTAGGAATAATTCTACAATTAGCCTTAGCAGAGGCTGACAACTGTATGTCTGCAGCAAGAGCTCTAAGGCACTGCTGCCTCTGACTGCTTGTCTCAGGAGATTTGAAGTGTGATTTGGTGAAATCACTATTGAACTGTTCACTACTCTCCTTGCTGGAGAGGAAGCAAAGACCTGATTCTATAAAGATGGCTACCTCCACACGGGAGGCACATTCAGAACAAAGCATGGTGAGCTGCAGGGAGATCAGAGTCAAATACTAACGGCTTGCCTTTTTTAAAGAGTTTACGTCCTTTTTTAAGTAACACTCTCTTAGCATACAGTATATCATGCAGGGATTTTTTTTTTGCAAAACAAATGACAGAACTGAAATTGTTAAAGCAATTAAAGAGCAATTTCTGCCAAAAAGTGAAAACAATCACTGAGATAATGCCATCCAGAAAACACAGCAATTGTGCTACAGGCTCAAGGCCCATTCAAATTAGTTTAATGTCAACTCTATATAATCCACTGCAGCTGCTGCCAAGCTCTCACATATGTTTGAGCAGCCAATTGCTAAAAGGGCAAGGTGTCAGAGTTTTGTTTAGTTCACAATCCTGTGCTGCACATCTTCCTCTGTGGGAAGCCAAGAAGCTTATAGTGGGCTGGACTGCCTTCCCTTGCATTTTCACCTAAGTGAGCAAGGGTTGATCCCACATAACCAAACTGCAACAAAAAGGTGATTTCATGCAGCTGGATAGCATCTGAAAGCTGCAAGTGAAAAATGGTTGAAAAAAAGTGAAGAATTGCAAAAGTGGCAAAGTGAGGTGACAAATGGAGAGAAAGGCCTGGCAGCGAAATTGTTCAACATAACTGTAGGCTTAAACCTAACCCTTACTGCAGAACCAACAGGCAACTTAACTTATTTAGCCCCTAAACTTAAGCAAAACCTAATCCCTACAGAAAAAAA
>NW_017306556.1:163902-198166 GCF_000935625.1 Nanorana parkeri
CCCCTAAAATTAAGCAAAACCTAATCCCTACAGAAAAAAAAAAAAAAAACAACTATCATGTAGATATAACATAGATTTTAGCACAGATATAAGTTTAAAAGATCCAACACAGAAAGTAGGAAACCCAAAAATGCAGGCATGAAATAAATATTTTGGGATGCAGTTAGTTGTACTGCAGCAGCTGACAGCTAGTGCAAAAAGTCATAAGGACACTAAGGCCTCATTCACACTGGAATCGGCCGGCATGTACAGCTCCGTGCTGCGTGCAGGGCCGTATCGTGCGGGTCCCGTTAAGGACAGGTGCAGCGCGTGATTAGTACGCAGCCCCCGTCCTTCTCCATGGGGCTATGTGGCCCCCTGCGCTCACCCGCCTTGCACGTCTGTGCGGGTGAGCATACTCGTATGCTGACAGGATGGATCCTGTCTGCGTCCGAGCAAGGAAACACGCACCCCTATGGACCTGCTCTTGAGGTGAGCTTAGCCCCATAGAGAAGGACGGGGCTGCGTACTAATCACACGCAGCACCTGTCCTCCCAGGAGCTGCTCGATATGGCTGTGCACGCAGCATGGAGCTGTACGTGCCGGCCGATTCCAGTGTGAATGAGGCCTAAGGCCCTGTTCACATTATTGTATTGCAGGAAGACACATGTTGCTGTGCATGTTACCAGAGCGCACATCACGCTACTTGCAGTAGTGTGGTGCTATTCATGCTAACGCAGGTGTAGCAATTCAATGATGAACATTGTGATTTGCTCACAAACAAGGTGCAGGTCTGATTTCTGGGTGCGGTGTGTTGCCAGCCCATACACCTTACAATTATTGTTCGATTTCTGTTCGCGATCGCGGTTTCATGCGATAATAGGCCAGTTGATGGGAAGTGCACAGCCGCAATTACTGTACAGCTGGCCGAATTTGGTGGAATGGGCGAAACGGATGAAAATCGATGGATTAGTGGCGTTTTTGTACAACAATATGAACACTGCACATGCGAAAACGAAAATCTGTTCCGGCGATCGGCGAAATTCGGCCAGTTAGTATTGCTGTTGAATGATTATCGAAATCTACATTGGTCTGTGCATGATGGGCTATTTGAACAAAAGTTGAACAAGGGTGCGATGTCGGGACAAAGAAAATTGTACTATAGATGTAAGGTGTATGGCCACCTTAAAGCATCACACGCAGTGTAAAAAGCATGTGTGTTACCACAATGCACCCCAGCAGTTGTTATGAACAGTTTTGGATAAAAGGCAGATCCATAACCACAAAATCAGAATCAATTGGTACTCTAACTGTTTTTACATAAAAAGAAAGAGCACGAGTTTAAACGCAGATCAAATCAAGATATTGTATTTGATACTTCTGGCAAGATGGTCTATAATTTAAATTATGGCTGATCTGCACAGGATATGTTAAAGGTAAACAAACACCCTTACCAAGTTACACTCCTAAACAAAAATGCCTCTTGTTATGCTCTCCTTTAAGTCCACAGTCAGATATTCTAGTATTACTTTAAATGTACACAAGTATAATATTTTTAAACTATATAATCATGTCTGAAAGCCATTACTTATTCTCCAGGTCACAAAGGTTTACAGTATATCCTAGTTACAAATATTTTCGCATTTCATGCAATGCAAATTCTGCATGAATCTTGCTCCTAGGAATAATTCTACAATTAGCCTTAGCAGAGCTATTCACAGGGAATAGCCTTGCTCAATGAATACATTGGGCTAAAATAAGTTTAGTATATAATGTAGTCAGTCCCGAATATACTCATTGTGAAGTTACTATGCCAAGCTGAAACCACACAATCATGTTTTATATAAAACAATATGAAGAGACAACAATTCCTTATTCCACATTGTACAAAACTAATGTTTTACTTTAGCAGATATTAAACTAACAGCAAACAACTTTGCAAAGAATACCCAATCATGTGCAAGGAAAATTAAACAAAAAACAGTATTTTTGCTTGCACATGATTGGATGATGGAAGTCAGCAGAGCTTTACCTCATTTGCCAAACAAAGGGAAACTTCCCCTTCAAAGTGTAAATTGCCTTGCAAAGTGAACAGCCTATTAGCCTTTAGTAATTCAACCCCTATGTGTTTATCCTATTGCTAGGGCAAATACACATATATCATTTGGGAAATATAACATTTGAGGCCTACATGTCTTTTGCACTGTATATTAATAGATTCTGGTATCTGTAAAAATATTTATAAAAACAGCCCCTGGAGTCCACAGTTCAGCTTATGATGCTGAGAAAAACAGTGCCAACCTCTGATAACAAAGCTAGCCTTTGCAGGCTACATAGTGTCCTCTTTAGAATAGGTTTCAAAAGAGGGCACTTACATGGACCTTATATGTGGTCCTCTCTAGCAAAGCAATTGCAAACTCAAAATTTGGGACATTCTACCATGTAATTGAATCTGTTTGGTTGACATACCAGAAGAGTTGAGATTGTTCACTTAGCATGGTGAATAGGGTAAAGTTGTGTTCACTTCAATCATACAATTATATGCAAGCAATAATCAATTTTGCATCCACATTTATTCAACATGCACATAAAAGAAAATTTCACTATGCAAAGAGAATATTCTCTCCTACTTTAGGAAATTAACACCTTTGACCTGAGCAGTGCTGCATTTGGCAAAATGACAGTGTTAATTTCATCGATGAAAAACATTTTTTTCTGTCACAACAAAAGGTGTGCGAACCTTTTGTTTTTCTGTCACAACAGGTGTGCAAACCTTTTCTTAAGATACATCCCAGTATCAAAATAACCCATAGACCTTAGGAATATAGGAGATACATGTACGGCCAATCAAGGGTACATCTATCCACCTCACCTATCCACCTCACCATCAATCAAAGTCAGTCAGACTAGACATCGTTTTTTTTTAACTCTTTGACAGGAAACTGTCAGCCGTGTGTTCAGCAATGTTTTTTTCATGTCTTTGATTAGCAATAAATAATCAATTTTCTTTAAAAACCTGACATTGTGCTTTGTCCCAGCCGATGATTAACCCTTGAGCTGCCTTCATCTGTAAGACAGTTCGCACACCTTTTGTTGTACTGTAAACTGGTTACAGGCGGGGTTGACAAACCCGTCCAAAAGGGCCATCCACAAGAGCATGACATCTCCAGGAGTGAAACAAACCCAGTATCACATTTTTTTTCTGTCACCTGCATGTTTTTTAGTGACGAAAACAAAACAAAAACTAAGGGGTCTATTCACGAAGCTGCCGAAGGATCTGGCCGTAGCTTTGGCCAATCCTTCGGCTAGCTTCAGCTAAGTGAATAGCCGAACAGTGTTCGGCTCACTTCACTTCAGGTCGGTCATTAACTCGGCTGCCTACGGCAGCTTAGTGAATAGAACCCTAAGTAATGCAGAAGTTAATGGAACGAAAATGAAACGAAAATTCTGGAAGCTATTGCATTTGGACTTCCGATTCCCTGAGCTCTTCCTCTTCCTGTAGCAGGGAGAAGTGCACAACTAAAAAATAACCTACTGATCTACCCAGTGGGACACCAGCTAGCACACACTTGCTGAACAAACTGTACAGACATGTCAACGTCAGGGAGAAGAGCAGAAGTATGGCTGCATTTTGCATTTGATGCTAATGAGAACAAGACCCTTTGTTAACCACGTGGAGCAGAAATCGTAATTCATAACAGGTTCATAGAGGTTTACTCCAGGAATTTGTAATGAGTTTGGAAATTCTAGAGACTAGCCTAAATAATGCATTACACTTTAAATAAACCCATTAGATGTAGTCAACTAAATCTACTGGATATTTGGACAACTAAAATCTACTGGAGATTGTTTACTAAAATTAGACTAAAACTATTCAGATCACTAAAATACGACTAAAACTAAAATGGCATTTTAGTCAAAAGACTAAAACAAAGACTAAACTGAAATTTGTCGTCAAAATTAACACTGCAACATGCAAACATTACTGTAAACCTAATTTAATCAGCACACGACTTACAATTCTGAGACACCTGGTCACATCTATGATCCTCATGTATTATGTTTTACACAATCCAGTTTATAGAAAGCTGTCAATATGCACTGTCATCCAGACTATGCATGGTGATATCTGATGTGGATCCACAAGAGCCATACATGGCCTAATGGAATTATTGGAAACTTGTATCGACAGAATTGTTCCATATTTTTTTTTTCAGCATGTAGTTTTTATTAACATATGCAAGTAGAACAAACATAGTCTCGAGATAACACTTGACAGCAAGTATACAAAAATGGACTAGTTTCAAACAATATACAAGTAATACTGGTAATGTTAGGCAGGTAACTAATCCTGATGGAGGCCATGTTTGCATATAGTATTACAATTGACACTCATTTCAGAACAGAAGATAATCAAGTTGAGAGGGGGTGAGTATGAGAATGTCCAGGCAAGGATTGAAGGAATGTTAACATGGAAGTAGGCAGTAGGAAATTGGGGGTCGCTGAATGGAATAGAGGGGTGATAGAGCGGTCAGAGATGATGTGTTAAGGGTGGGACAAGGATATTTGCATAAAGGTCTTAGATCTATGGGACCAGAAAGAGGGGGTAAGTCTTACATATTACCATGTTGGGAGGGTTTTACGTTAATCGATGTGTGGTGGATAGCTGAGGTTAGGTTTCATGGGGTACGGAGTAGATCCAATTCTCCCAAGGAGCCTGCAAGTTGAGCCTTGAGGTACCAAGATGTTACTGAAATGGGAATACAATCTGTTTAAGTTGGTCCCTAGGTAATGTAGTCGTAATAAACTTTGACCAGTCAGAGAAAAACTTGCCTGTGCGTGAATTATTGAGTTTGGCTTCTGTCTAGTAGAAGCTTAACAAGGAGTGAGTGTACATCAGACAGATTAGGTGTGGCCATAAGGAGCCAATTGGTCAGTATGGCCTTTTTGGCCGCGAGAAGGCAAAGGTGTTCCCAGCGGGAAAGCGGGGGGGAGCGAAGGGTCGTAGCAAGTTTCGGGTCCTGGAGGAGACAAAGTGGTACGCTGCAAACCCTATCTGTTTGAGTTACCAAATTCATGTATGAGATCAGCTGTTGCCAAAACGTTTGGATCATAGGGCAGGTCCATATCAGGTGTGATAGATCAGGGAGGTTTAGATGGCATTTCGGGCAGTGGGATATCCAGTCAGCTGGAGGGTGAGCGGGCACAATATTAAGGGCATAGAATGCTCTGTGGAGTAGTTTAAAATGCATTTCTCGCCAGAACATTGTTCCAGCCCCGGAGAGCACTGTCGTAGGTGCTCTGCAGAGAGACGTCCGCCAGTAGGGCCCATGGTTTGACCCAATTTGGAAAGGAGAGGGGAGCAGTCAAAGACTGGTTGAGGAGGATCGGGTATATGTGGGAGAGGGATAATTTAGAGGTTGGGGACTGTAGCAGGCAATAAAGAGTGGCATTAGACTGTCTCAGAGAAGGGGAAGGAGGCATGTGGGCTTTGAGAAATCCCGAGATCTGGTGGTACTGCAGAAAGTGATTAGGGTGGAGGCGGTATTGTGTGGAGAGGTCCTCTAAGGACCTGAGTGAACCTTGGTCATTAAGTAAGTGTCGGAGTAGATGAATACCCTTGTCGTGCCATAGTCTAAAGGTTTTGGACTCGGCACCCTGACGGTATATTGGGGGGGAGGTTAGTGGCATCCACTGAGAGACCGTTCCTGGTAGTTTCAGAACCTTTCTAACTTGCCTCCAGGCGAGCACCGTGTCTCTCAAGATAATATTTTGTTTTATGTGAGGAGGGAGAAGGTGGAGGGGTGTGTGTAGAACGCCAGAAAGAGATCATGGGGAGACCAGCTGGGTTTCTAGGGGGGTGTTAGAGAAGAAGGATGTGTCATGTATCCAGTCTCGGACATGTCGAAAGAGACTGGCTAAGTTGTAAAGTCTAAGGTGGGGGAAGTTGGTGCCTAGTGAGGATTTAGGGTGTTGAAGCTTCTGGAGGGCAATATTGTTCCATATTAAAGATAAACTCCAGTTAGACAGGAGCATCTGAATTAGGGAACAGATCTAAAAGTTGGTTCGTGTGGATTCATACCCACATCTATAAATGGTATGTTTGGTGTAAATGGTCAAGACTGTTTTGATATTATAAGGGTAGAAAAGGTCTGTATACTCATATCTATATGAATAAATGCCCCCGTAATCTTATGTATTGGGAACAAACTTATTTTCCTGGGTGACTGAGCACATACAGTTATTTCATTTGCACCTATAAACTACTTATTTGTGTTAAACTGAAAATGAATCACAACATAATGTAGAGTAATGGAAAAACTTTCAGTTGTCAATGTGTCATATGCAAACACAATGAGAATGATTTACTTAAGGAGTTAGCTGTTGCCATTAGCTGTAAGTTATGTGGCCAATGCGCCACCCATAATAGTCCCTTAATGTTCTTTATCTTTATGTATGGTATTGGGCCTTTCAGCATGTCCATGTCTTAGGAATGAAAATGTACCCCTAAACAGTGATATACAGTATCTGTGATACAATCACTTAATACAAATTTGATATTACTCTAATATAGTAGGTTCCAGAATCTTAAACCAATAGAAACCCCAGCCAAAAGGTCCTTTATCTGAGCCTTTGAAAAAAAGCAAGGCAGATCAAAAGCATAAAAGTGTAAGTGGAAGATTGCACAGCACATAAACAATTGACAAACAGCAATGTTTCCTGGCTAGCTTTAGCAGTTTTACTTGCTTCCTTGAGTTGCACTTTTGTTAGCATTGCACACATACAGAGGGCATGGCATGGAGAAATGATCCAGGGAGTGAAACACATGGTAAATCTTAGGAAAACAGTGGGCATATTTGGTCTAGCTAATCTAAAATATTGCAGGACAGATGTGTGTCTTTCTACTCTCAGTACAGGTATTTTGCTTTTATAGTTTACTTTGTTTTGAACAGTGTTGATGGATAAGTCTTAGGCATCACTTGTGGCAATACCAACAGTACAAGGATAATTTGTTAACACTCTCCTCATCATTTATAACCTATGAATGTTTTCCCCTTTAAGCCCAAGATGGTGATAGGATCAATACAAATATGCTTCTAAAATATATATCTCTGACCCATGTTTGTTTTAAGCTATATCATTCATAATGGTGATGGATTGGTTATGCTATTCTTCTTTCTCTGCACAGCATCAAAAGAGCATACATTTTATGCCCAAGGTCAGGAGAAAATTAATGGATAAAGAACTAGATACAAATGGAGTTCAAGCTGAATGGGCTGAGTGCTCTCTACAGGGCAAAGCTGAGGCATACCATACAAAGTCCATTATATTAAATGCTCTTGAAGCATTTCAAAAGTGTAATTGTTTCCATGGGCAAATACATAAAAGAAGCAATCTTTAACATTGCTGAAATACGATAGCCTCCAGGTGTCGGACAGGAGAGATTGTTGCACAATGTTATTAGCATATTCCATTTGTCATTCACAACCATGAACTATAAACAGGTGGAAGGTATGCTGTTTATAGGATCAATAAACCTAAAGCAAACAAAGCTACTTATAACATTCATAAGTATGTAACTGCCATGTCTATATACAGTACATACTGAAATATTGAATATTAAAGCCGATTATTATTTTAGTTTAAATCAAATAAATATGTTCCATGTGCATTAAGACAAAGGGTTGCAAAGTCTTACACTCTGTTTTCTTTACCTGCCCCGAGTAGAAACCCATGTTGCCTGCCAGCATGCTGTAGAGAAGGACCATTACTCTCTGTATTAAAGAAGTGGTCTCTCTGCAGGTCTTACACAATAAATACCACC
Organism: Nanorana parkeri; assembly: GCF_000935625.1. Taxonomy (NCBI): domain Eukaryota; kingdom Metazoa; phylum Chordata; class Amphibia; order Anura; family Dicroglossidae; genus Nanorana; species Nanorana parkeri. The sequence continues at coordinate 171,707 of NW_017306556.1, forward strand.
AAAAGAAAGCTCTACCTGTCCCCAAAAAAGGGTATAAAATTCATTTCAGTACAGCGCTGCATGACGGAATAAATGTCAAAGTACCGCAGCGCTGAATACTGAAAGATGGCCTGGATGGGAAGGGGGTTTAACACCGCGGATGTCAACTGGTTAATGTAATTTGGTTGCGCTGTCTATTGCTATTTTTTAGCTTCCTTTTCTGGCAGAGAGTGGAAACAAAATGAGCATCAGTACTTAATTTATTAGAATGTCTGGATGGAAAGTCAACTGGGTGTTATAAAATGTCGCTCACTACTTTACAATTTTCATTGTAAATATCTTACATTGCAGTAATCTCCTGAAACATTTTAAATAAGCATTCAGAGTTGAACCTTTTGTGTAAACTAGCTCTTAAATTACTGTCTCTGTTTCCAATTTTAACTAACTCAACCTGAAGGGTTAGTGTATTTTGATCATAATGACCACAACCTTTTAACAAGGGCCGAATTGGACCAAAGACTTTGCTTACATTCTCACCATGCTTTCCTCCTCAGCTGTGCATGTGACAAGAGGGGGGTTGGGGTATGCCTATCAAAGTTCTGATAGGCTGCTCTGATAGTAGAAGAGCAGAGTTTGTCTAGACACTGCTTCTAATCAGCAGGTGCCACTGCTAATACTCTTTACAGGCTTTGGGGCGGTCACAGTGTGTCTCTGGGCAAAATGTATTGGACGCTGCAGACAGGGAGGGTGGGCTGGCCGAATGAGTCGGATGCTTCAGCGTCCAACACATTAGGCCGCACTAGCAGGGCAGTAGGAAGATCAGGACAGGGATTCAACCAACCATCTACCAGCGTTAGCTTTGCGAATGACTGGTAGATCACAATCGACCTTATGGGCACCCCTGGTGTAAGTTTTAACACCTATTGTCATTATCCTAGTAAGTAATTTTACGTGGGCTTTGGATGGACTGGCTTTTAACCTTTTTAAGTCATAAATGGTACTGTAGCAGCACGTTCCACCGGAAAACCGAGAACAGCACATGATATCTGGTTTTATGATATGCAAAGTATTTTTCACAAGCAGTCTGCACTGAGCCTGTAAATGAGAGTGCATGTAAGGTAAATATAGTAAAAAAATTAAAACAAAACAGAGGTATAAATTACCTTACACCATTAATGCATGCATAATTTGCTTTCCATGAAGATTCTGAATTATTAAGTGCCCATAAAGCTAAACAACTCAAGAAAATTAATGTATTGCCAATGTGTCCCTGCATGGGGCTGTTCAACAATAGAGAATGCTGCCAGAAAAATAAAACACACAAATGTACTGCTAAACAAAAATACAATACAATTTACAACTGGCAATCACCTGACAAGCCTATAAGATTATTGTACTATGAGTTGGCTGCTTGATTCATAAATTCCTTTCTCTGCTGCTAAAAAGAAACCCTGCACCAATTTAAACCATGCCCCCGACCACTTCTTTAATAATGTCTATCACTAATGCATCCAAAAATTATTGATAAGTCAATATGCAGCAACAAAAATTAAAAAAAACTAACTTGTTTTCTTTTTAAATAAAGCATTTCTTGAGCTTCAGTTAAGTAACTATGTCAAGACTTGGCCTCTCAAGGTCTCTTTGAGAGGAGCATCCTGGGAGAAAGATTTTATCTTAGTCTGTAAGGTAATAAATAGCTGTAAATGGTAGCAAAGGAAAGGTTATTATGACTGAAAACTGAATGTTAACTAATTGCTGATTGTTCCTTTAATGCAAAAGTTGGTCTAACTGAACAACAGGTAGGCTTAGTAATTTGCATAAATTACATAATGTACATAAATTCTTTGCTAAAAAACAGGAAGCCGTATATGTACTAGATAGGCATCTGATTCAGTTAGTAACTTGCTTTATAATTTCCTCTTACTGTATGCAGAGAAATGCAATCCTACTCATCACTGACATCATCAGTAAATACAAATTTCAGTCATCATTTTGTGTGTACCCCCAGGGTTCCTAACTGTGTGATCAGTATGTCACATGAAGACATGGTGATGGATGTGCCCTTATCCAAATGAATGTGCACACTAGTTATCTGCATGGATAATTCTTGTTACCTCACAATGCACCCTTCTAAAAGCGCCCATACACCTGCCGATTATCGTACGATAATCGCGGGAAATCACACGATCGTACGATAATCGGCAGGTGCATGGAAGGTGTGCAACCGTTTCTACTGTATGGTCGCATGTCTTTTGTCTCCCGAGCAGGCTTGAAAACTCGCAGAGAATCGTATGATTTCCGGCGGGTTAGTGGCGTTCTCGGGAGACAAATGGAGCACGGGCTGGTGTGCGCAAGCACACACTGCCCGTGCGGCATTGGAATCATCGGAAGCCCTCCCCTCAGCGGGGCAGGCTTTCGATGATCGCAAGTACGATCTGCCTGTCCAAGATGGGCAGATCGTACGAGCTTTTAATTACTTTACAACCATCACACGATGAAAGTCGTTCAATGGTTGTAAAGTGTATGGCCAGCTTTACACATCTGAATTGCAACCCTGGTTTATATTTGTGATGATAACTTGACAGCTGTCTCCAATCATTATTAGCTGGCACTTGTAGATTATTCTTTTAATGAATTCTAAAGAGGATTAAAAAAAGGAAAACATGAAGATACTGCTGCATTACTTTTCCCTTGGTCTTCTGAGGATTTCAGTTCTGTTGAGTCAGGTCGTGGGTGTTCAGCACAAAACATGTATCAAATTGTGTTCCGCTTTTTATTTCCCATCCTATCAAGGTAAAAGAGACTCCCTTCTGTACAATGTGCTGCAAGACCTAGCAGCACCGCAGGGATTAGCCAACACTCTCCAGCTCAGTCTATTTAAGACCACTGCTGTGAGGATGTATGCAATATACAGAGTAGCAAGTTATTTATTTTTGTATTTAAATCCCATGCATTAGGTTTAGACTCAGAGGTTCATTTTCAAGATTATGTATGAGGGATTAGCTACATAATTCCCATTACTCTTAAAGGGAATTGCAAACCTAATCCTTCATTCTCCAGCCCTGCACATCACATTAAAAAAAAAAAAAAAACTTGAAGCGCTAGCCTTGCTTAACAAGGATTCAGAGAATTTTAATACATTATTCTCATACAAAATGCATAGTATTGAGAACCAACTGGCAAGGGGAAAGGAAATGTCTGATTTTTTTCTAAACATTTTCTATACAAATATACCTTGTCTTTCCGTGTTTTAGGTAAAAACGTATAGCTAACCATGTTTACTCACTTGCACACCCCAAATATTTTGCACATGTATTGTTCTGTTAAAGATCTTGTACAGTTTGGTAATGAATAAAAAAGCAATCTGATGAACAAGGGGACCCATGGAGAGGAGATCAAATGAACCACACTATAGTGTCAAATCTGATGCTGCATGTGTGTTCATTCTGATGGGATACATCACCATGCAAAAATAATTCACCAACAGTTTGACTGTATTCAACACTGAACGTACACTTTATGCCCCAGACGCGGGTGCCTGGTTGGCACCAGAAATGCTTAAAATTACCAATTTTAATAATTTTGTGCATAGTTCCTTAAGGACCTTCATGTAAATTCAGAACTAAATGATTTATGTTAAGAAGATCCTCTTCAGCAGTAATGGTGTTACTATATAAAGTTTAGATATTTTGAGATATATGTATGTGTGTGTCTATCTATCTATCTATCTATCTATCTATCTATCTATCTATCTATCTATCTATCTATCTATCTATCTATCTATATATTAATACAGATAGATAGATAGATAGATAGATAGATAGATAGATAGATAGATAGATAGATAGATAGATAGATAGATAGATCTATATCTATACACACACACACACATACACACTATATTGCCAAAAGTATTGGGGCACCCCTCCTAATCATTGGATGCGGGTGTTCCAATCACCTCTATGGCCACAGGTGTATAACATCAAGCACCTAGACTGTTTCTACAAACATTTGTGAAAGAATGGGTCGCTCTCAGGAGCTCAGTGAATTCAAGTGTGGTACAGTGATAGGTTGCCACCTGTGCAACAAGTCCATCCGGGAAACAGCAACTCAGCCATGAAGTTGTAGGCCATGTAAAATGATAGAGCAGGGTCAGCGCATGCTGAAGCGCACAGTGCACAGAAGTCGCCAACTGTCTGCAGAGTCAATAGCTACAGACCTCCAACATTTGTGTGGCCTTCAGATTGGCACAACAACAGTGGGTAGAGAGCTTCATGGAATGAGTTTCCATGGCCGAGCAGCTGCATCCAAGCCTTACATCACCAAGTGCAATGCAAAGCATCAGATGCAGAGGTTGTAAAGCACGCCGACACTGGACTCTAGAGAAGTGGAGACGTGTTCTCTGGAGTGACGAATTACGCTTCTCTGTCTGGCAATCCAATGGACATGGCTGGGTTTTGGCGGTTGCCAGGAGAACGGTACTTGCCTGACTGCATTATGCCAGGTTTAAAGTTTGGTGGAGGGGGGATTATGGTGTGGGGTTGTTTTGCAGGGGTTGGGCTTGGCCCCTTAGTTCCAGTGAAGGGAACTCTTAAGGCATCAGCATACGAAAACATTTTGGACAATTTCACGCTCCCAAATTTGTTGCCACAGTATGGGGATGGACCCTTCCTGTTCCAACATGACTGCACACGAGTGTACAAAGCAAGGTCCATAAAGACATGGATAAGCGAGTTTGGGGTGGAGGAACTTGACCTCAACCTGATAGAACACCTTTGGGATGAATTAGAGCGGAGACTGCGAGCCAGGCCTTCTCGTCCAACATCAGTACCTGACCTCACAAATGCGCTTCTGGAACAATGGTCAAACATTCCGTTACACACACTCCTAAACCTTGTGGATAGCCTTCCCAGAACAGTTGAAACTATTATAGCTGCAAAGGGTGGGCCAATGCAATATTGAACCCTACAGACTAAGAGTGGGATGCCATTAAAGTTCATGTGCGTGTAAAGGCAGGCGTCCCAATACTTTTGGCAATATAGTGTACACACACACAACTCAATGCATTTATCTGCATGTTATGTGTCTCTCGGTTCTCACTTGTGGTACTGTGAGTTTGTTTACTTTAAAAACCTGGCTATTGTGTTGTTTGCTTATCACATCTCATGGAGGTAAACCGTAAACTTATCTAAATCCTCCAATCAGGGTGCACCCAATGTACATTTGGTAGCCACTGTACAGAAAGGAGGGGATATAAGGTATTGTTAGCAAGCCATGGGACCTGGGACACAAAGACATGCAGTATGAACAGGTGTGAAGCTGAGAGGTAAAACACCACCATACATGTACTGTATTTAGTCTTGTACAAATTATTTTGTCTGGCATTTGTAAATATGTAACACGACCGAAAATTGAATATTGCTGATTGAACTATTTATTTTGCCTAAGAATCCACGGACCGAGGGGTGTTTTATGTGAATATTCTTATAGTTATTGGAATACAGTATATTTACAGTATATTTACATATCCACTTAGGCTTTCACGCAGCAGCAGCCTCCACCACCCTCTAAAAAGCGATTCAGGAGTCGATACTGCCGCCTCTTAAATGCATTTTTTTTAAATCCCAATGGGATTTTCTATTGTATTCCCACACTGCAACCATGTATAGTGTTTGCGGTGTGGTCCCATTCATTACAATGGTTGCCAACATGTATATTTTTTCCGCACCATGACACAAAGCATCGCAGCTACAGAAATGTACACAGCAGTGTTCAGCCGCAGTGCTGATTAAGGAACTGTCAAATGAAGGGCATGGGGAGATAGGCACTGACTTAGTGGACAAGTACCAATGCAAAATTGTTATTTTAAAAAAAAAATACCATTTAGCAGGGAAATAGCCCCCATTTCATATGACTTTGAAAGTAACATTAAGCTACCTGTTGTGTTATAATAGAATCTACAATAGGATTCTTGGGGACAGTGTTAGTGAAACTGTATCCTGGTATCAAATTATTTGTATGCATAATACATTTTTAACATTTAAAATTATTCATTGGCTTACCTAAAGCAGCAGCACTTGTATCTGATGAATTTGTAACTTGAAAAAAATGTTTTGGTAGGTTTTTTTTTTCTGGGACACATGATGTTTTATCTAACAGTAATTTAGCATTTAAAGCAGTTGGAAGTAGCTATCAGAAGATTTACAATTCTAAATCCCTCAAAATTGTAACAATTGTTAAACAGTGCAAAACATGTTTCATAGCATAGCTTTTGAACTTCTTTTGGGGCAGTACCAAACATGTCCCCAAGTTTTATAAAATGTCAACGCAGAGTGCACAAAAACACTTCAAACCAACAACCCACCATTCCAGAAACGAGAAGTTGTTCTGAAGAAATAATAATTACAGAGCCATATTTCAGAGACAACAGTCAGACATGTAGCACAATTGCTAGAGAGTATGTAAGCGGCTTGATTGGAGAGCAGTGTAAGAGGGAGAGACAAGGCAGGCTTAAAAAAAAAACTCAAGCAAAAATGACTGCGGATTATTGCAGAGACAACAGGCTGCACATCATGTAGGACTTTGAGGGCTATATTTGAAGATGGACTGTAGCAGCTGTGCTGGAATAATTCTGCCAACTCTACCAACAACTCTAAACCCCAAACACCAACCCTAAAGCAACAGAACACAAACTTTTTTTAGCTTTTTTACAATTTGTGTAAGAAAATGTAAATGTAAAACAAATATAGAGAGACAAACAAATATGGGTGCTCTCTGTGGAGGTCCTCTTGCTGGCAGTTTGACATCAGCGACAGGATCGCCAATCTGACATGGCCCTTGGGCTTAGGCTTCATGGTAATATCAGAGGTAGCAAAATCAGCACCATTTTAATGGTGGTGGTAGCACTACAGCCCAAAGGAACTTTATCAATGAGTCCGTGCCTGATATATTAAGAATACTGACTGAAGGACAATTTAAAGGGTAAGGCACATTGATTAGGAGTAAGAATTTCTAAAGATGAAAAAATGCTCTGACTGTTACTTTTGGGACTGCAGAAAAACTGCATCTAGGCTAAATGTAAAAAAAAAAAAGTACAACAGATTCCTATGATTTATGACTTCTATTAATTGTAGAGAAATAGGCTTCTTTTACATTATAAAATCAATTGCAACATGAATAAGCAAGAGATTTTATGATTACCTCCATTAATTATGGGATTGTGATGAAAATATCTATTTTCCTATTTTACTTTTTACAGAATGGAATACACTTAAACATTTCTGCTTAGGCTGAATGGGGCCTTAGCTAAAATCACCACTGCACCACTGAAGACGATCTAGGAACCTCCGCAATGTTCTCATGATCAGTGCTGCCCGGTGTAGCATTTAAAATTCCAGTAACATGCTCCCCTACACTACAAAGGAAATACTCTATATCCCCTACAAGGCGGGCTCAATAGCTAGTTTGCTATTGGCTATTGCAAAGTGCAATAGCCAATAGGAATCTAGCTGTGTGATCCTATGGGGTTTTTTTTCTCTCCTGATTACGGCCTGTGGCCCAATGTCAGGAAAAAAAAAAGCAGAGAAAGGTTTGCTATGCTCGATTGAGCATAGTGAACCTGCCCGGGGAGAAAGTTGTTTTTTTTTCCTCTGATTTACGATGTCTGAGTTACGATGCTCCGATGTCAGAAAAAAAAAACGCGGAGCAGACCTTTCCCGGGGCCGCGAGGCGACCCACGGCAGATAGTCATTCGACCTCCCACGGGGTCGCGACCCCCACGTTGAGAACTGCTGCCCTACAGCTTTCTACTCATATTCACAAAAATGCCACTTCACACCCTCTCACTATCCCCTATGATCTCAAACCCTATCCATTTTGAACATATGTGGAGAAGGTACATCCAGGGGTTAGTTTGTGACATTTATAAGCTCCTGATCATTTCTCTAAGCGATCCCAGCTTCTTTGACAGCATCTATGATTAACCAAGTGCTAAACCAAATCCAACAGTGCTAAACTCAACAACTATAAAAAAGCCAGTAAAACAACTCTCCTGCTTATCTCTCTGGTTAGCAGAGCTGTTCCTGGGCACATGTCCATGTGCTCTATTGTCTATATGGAGTACCGCAGATGGACATAAGTCTTGAGTCAACAGGCAGGTAGTTTTAAGTCAGTTCTTTCCAAAACTGGTTCCTGTCAGTTCCAGTCTGTCCTGACTGTTATTCTGTTTTGATTGCAGCTTTATTATGGAACTGCTTGCCCTTCTTCAACTATATATAACAATATAAAAAGCAAAAGGGTGGTTGCACGACAAAAAATGTTATCGACATTTCAGAGACACGTAGGTCCATTTAAAAAAATCACCTGGATAAAGGAAACTTACGTGTCTCCAAAACTTTAATTTTACTTATGAGACTTCAGTAACCTTCTTTAGATTTGATCCAGGCATGCTGAGTTCTACTAGATATAGGATCCCAAATTTGCATGTCTGTAGCGGCCTTGACATCTGGTCTGATCAACCTAAATCTTTAGCTTTAAACTTACGGACATGTTTGAAAACACGCCGAGCATCGTACGATGTTCGGCGGGTTTGTAGCATGTCCGTACGATAACAGCCGCATGGGCCGGTGTGCGCAAGCGCACACTGCCAGTTCGGCATTGCGGTCATCGGAAGCCCGCCCCTCAGGCGTGGCTTGCGATCATCGCAAGTACGATCTGTCTATGCAACATAGGCAGATCGTATGTTTTTTTTAAGTACCTTACAACCATCGCAAGACAAAGGCTTGCGATGGTTGTAAGGTGTGTGCCCAGCCTAATTCAATCCTCCACTGTACAGTGAAAGGATAAAGACTGGTCACGCCTTAGAATCTGCACTTCACCATGAACTCACATCTACTGTTGGTGATGCAAAGTATTCACCAGAATTTAAAAGAGTGACACCCCTGTCTGAGCTATCCATGCAAGGATGGTTTTATTATTACGCGTACTGAAGCGGCAACAGCAAAGAGATTTCTGTTTTGTTTTTTATTTCTTTCACATGAATGGGTTTTATTTCTTTCACATGAATGGGTAACGGGTCTATTCACTAAGCTGCAGAGGGCAGACGAGTGAACAACCGACCCCAAGTGAAGTGAGCCGAACACTGTTTGGCTATTCACTTCAGGCTTGTAGGGCTGATTTAAAAAAAAATCCGCTCCCGGCCGCCCAGGAGAGAAACACTGATTTATCTTTTTTTTTTCTTTATTCTGACATGGAGCCGTGTCACAATAGAAAAAAAGTAAAAAAAAGTTTTTGCCCATTGGAATGCATTGCTAGATTCCTATTGGCTATTTCAATTTGCAATAGCCAATAGTAAACTAGCATTGTACCCACCCTATGCTGATGGACCTGATGGAGAACTGAAATTGAAATAGCCAATAGGAATCTAGCAATGCATTCCTATGGGCAAACACGTTTAGTTTTTATTCTATTCTGACACGGCTCCGTGTCAGAATAAAGAAAAAAAAAGAAACAGCAGTGTTTCTCTCCTTGGCGGCCGGGAGCAGGAGACTCCCGGAGCGCCAGGGAGAGTTTGCTGTTTGGAGATCAGTGTCCCTGGTTAGCAGGTAACCAGGGACGCTGATCTCTCTGCAAGTGGCCGGAGCCAGCCGTAAGATCATGGCTGGCTCCGCCCAGCTGTCAGAAGCAGGCTGTCGGCCGGCTTCGGCTTTCAGCACGTCTCAGCTGCGCCGATGCATATGCGTTCGGCTCGACTGAGCCGCTCGGCCACGTTCGGGAGCTGTACGGGCTATAGTGAATAGCCCGTACAGCACGCCTTCGGTTCTACTGAATAGACCCCTAAATGTTTCACTTTGCTTCACCTCATTCATAAGATAAGTGCAAATTTACTTTGCAAAGTAAAAAAATAATAATTTTGAAAGTAAACATGATTTGCTCCTCATAGTGTATTTCCACATTTGCAGTCAATCTTGAGAAACCCCCACTGTATGTGTTCCCATTCATACGTCACACCTAAAAATCATTTTAAGGGCTTGTTCACAGCATCTCCAGTCCAGTGCATTTTTTTATCTGCACCAAACTTAATAGTTTAATATAACTTTATAGACATCTACTATTGTTTGGAATCGCTAACAACATGCAATTAGGGGACAGGGATCATTTTTAAGGCGCATAACCATATACATACCGCCCACGCCTTGAGATTTTAACCCTTTGTTAGGACAGACAATGTGCTCATTCAGTTTACAACCAATAATGAAATCTGATAATGAAAATCTGCTAGCACAGTACAAACATGGTTAATTATGGTAAATATAACTACCCAGTTCCGAAGGGGAACACTAATAATTTTTGCAAAAAGCTTTTCAATAAAAAGCAAGGAAAAAGGTAAGCAACAATTTTTACTTTTTTTTAGGTTATGTGCATGGGGTGCATGGGAACATGTAACAGATATAAAGTAGGTGTTATTCCAATTTAGTTGCAAAACTGGAAATAATTAAAGTAGTGTTAAAGTCACTTTTGTTTTTACATATATCTAATGCTAGCAAGCAGTAGATAAATGCAAAAACATAAAAAAATAAAAAGTTACCAAATAGGTAATTACTTACCTGTGTCTCCACTGCTTGCTCCAGTCTGAATATCTGAAGATTCTCAGTGGAGGATGATGGGACGGGCGGGCGTATGCGCAGTAGAGATCTTCGGCGGGGAGAAGAGGAGAGACACAGTGTAAGGCAATGCACGCAGCCAGGACCGTGCACATCGGACAGGAATTGTGACTTTAATGTAACCTTAAATCAAGGTCAATATCCAAGATTTATATGTGTGTATATCTTTGTATGTTGAACTTGTAATTCCACAACAGCCCTAAAAAGACAATAGAAGGAGTTGCAGGGGAAATGTAATTCATAAGCTTCTAGAAAAACTCCATGTAGCTCCTATCTATCTGCTGCAGCTTCCAGATGAAAACTGACTGGCACAAGCACAGCATGAATATAAGCAATTCTAATAATTTTCTGCAGTGTATTGCAACCCAGACACTACAAAATACACTACAATAATAAGCCAGCGTTCACAAATCATTTTTTGCTCTTACATGATTGTGTGACTGAATTCAACAGAACTTCACCTCATTTATTAGGATAAGTGAAAATCCACTTTAAAAAGAGTAAATTCACTTAATTTAGCAAATTAGGGAAACATAAGTAAAAAGTCCCTTGGCAAAGTGAAAATTCATTGAGAAAGTTAATATGCTCTACTTATTTAGTAAATCAACTCTATTATCTCAAAGCTCTGAGATAGTACCTCATAACTATTAGGCCTCTGAGATATTATTTAAGAAATATCAGTAAGTATTTAGATGGTCCCAGAGTTCTTCAGTAGATTCTGAAAGTCTGGCTTCCAAAAATATTTTCCTGAGCCTTCAGTTTGATCTAATGAAGCATTTATATTCTTATCAACACATTAGACTAGCTATATACCAGCCTGACATTTTTATTTGAACGCTGCAATTACTATAAATAATAGGCAGCAATTTTAATCAAACTCTGCAATTATTATTGGAGCTGTGGAATAGTAAAAGGACAATTCCCAGAATAAACTGTTTCAGAATTGTAGCTTGAACAGTTTTATTTATCCTTTACTAAGGGCTTAGAAAATTGTAACATGGGCAGCCGAAGGTCACTAGGTTAGCATTTTGTTCCTCCTATATGCACGTATGTACGAGGGGGGAGGGGAGGGATAGCAATTATATGGAAAAACAGCAGAAAATCGAAAAATGATGGGTAATAAAGTAGAGGAAATGTTGTGGAGATGTCATTTGCAATAGAACTTGATCCAGATCCCATCTTGTTTTATGGGCCTGTGTTCTTGTTGCCAAATTTCATGAAAATGAGCTAAAAAGCCATTTAAAATACATCAAATAAACATTCTTTTTATTACAGCGAAATGCAAATATCAAGCCTTAACAAGTAAACCTAAGGTCTGTAATTTTAAAGCAGCAATAACAATAACCTTAGGGGTATGTTTTCATTTTGTGGTGGTGTTTATGAGAAACAACTGTTATTTTTGTCAGTCAGCTATTTGAGTAAAACATTTGCATTCCCACGATGAGCTTCAAGACGGAGAAATGTTTTCAAAGGAAGGGCAGATTTTCACTGTGTAGACAAGCAGGTTTAATGAATAAAATCCTAGACAGCAGTTATACGTGTGCATACTAACCTATACTAAACTAACTAGGTATGATCAGAACCACTTGAGTCACACAATATTATTCCCCATGAGGCAGACATTTGTTGGTTCTGTACTCTGCCTTGTCAAGCATGCCTTTTAGACTACACCCTTTCTATCTATAGATTTTTCTTTTGTTATCTTGTCAGTGGTCATTTTATAGTGCAGCTCAATTTTTAGCCTCATCCGTAAGATATGCAGTTATAGCTTTGGTGTATACCCATTTTCTATTCTTGCCAGCACCCTACGTTTCTGCCTTCCTTTTTATAATTTATAGAGCACCTGTAGAGCTAAGCATTATGTCGCAAAAGAGGAGTATATCAACGTTAGGTTGTGGACTTTTTTATGGACATGTGCATTTTGGAAGTCCAACTTCCTGTACCGCGATCATCAATTCTGATTAAGCACGAGCCTGCATCACTAAAGAGAACTACAATCTTTTAAATTTGTTTCCAGCTAAATATGTGAAAGAAATCAGCTTAATGTACACAATCTTATTAATGTGCATTAACCAATTAACCTTCTTTCTATACATAGATTGTATTATCTGTAAATGTAGGGGCATCCAAGTTTACTCATACAGACTCTGCTTCCTTTGTGTTGATCCTCTTTGCTCACTGCAAATATGCTAGATTTATCTAGCAGACAACAAAAGAATTTTCAATCTCTAATAATTGGTAGCCAGAGACCATGTGATCTAGGCTGCCTATGCTGGGAGCTTAGGAGGAGTATTTATTTCTCAAAATCATAAAGTGACTTGGTAATGCTAACATATGCCTTACTGAGTTTATAAAGTGTGAAATTTAATGACTGGTCCACTTTAAAGAAGATTAAGATGACATTTTACCCTTAATAAATCATTAGCATATTGTGGTTGCAATGTAATGCTAAGCAAGAAAACAAAACTGTAAAATTCTTTTTTACCTGCTTTGTACACATCTGTATCTCACTAAAAAAAGTGGATGTTTGCACTAAATATACTCAGAGGGGGAAAGCAACCTTAGGGATATAGAAGAAAAAATGAATTACACAGCAATCCCAGCCAGCTGAGGCCAAACAAATCCATATTTATTGCTAAATGCACAAAATAAGCTGTTAGCCTTTTACCTTTTGCTTCCTTGATCTGAAAACAAAATTTGTATTAACTCTGCCAATCAGATTTGTTGGCTTACATTATTCACACTTTTAGCTGAAGAATCCAATCGAAAAAGATTTCATGCCAATTTGTGCCTTTGCAACCTTTATCCTTCCAGTCAGCGAAAAGCCAACTTATCACAAATGGGGAAATTACAGCAACATAACAATTGTTCACCATTGCTACTTGTTTCTTCTTGGAGAACTCATTTTCTGAACAATAAAAATGTCCACAATCATTAAGCAAAATACTAAGCAGACGACAGTAAACATGCTTTAAAATAGCTTCATTTGAAACATATTACTTTCTTCTTTAATACTGGTCGTCATGTATTTGAAAGTAAAAAGTATGGTTGGAAAAAGGCTCATTTTGATGCAGTTTATGTAGTAAACAAAATGCTTTGTTTCTTACAAGAAGAATCCAGCAGTTCCCAACCGGTTCTTTTCTGAGAACCATGAAGAGAATTGAGATTGACAGTATTTGCTGATTTTTCAACTACCTAATGTTAATAATAGATCAAAATAACATGAAGTGCTGCCCAAAATTGCAGCAAAAAAAAAAACAACAACTGACCAAGTACTTTTGAAATAAAACACACACCAAATCAAAAAAGGTTAAAAAAAAAGTATTCAGAGGCTTTTATTTCTGGATGGAACACCTGTCCATATGTTCCCTGTCCCCTTATCTTCTGATTGGAGAGGTTCTCCATAATTAATTCTAAAGCCAATCAGCTGCTCTAACAATGCTGACAGGCAACTGGTACAACTTCATAGAGATTCTTGGCTACCTAGTAGCAACACGGCCTTACCATTATTTTTCACTGTGACTATTTAAATAACGATTAACAGCTCTTGATGCATTAGAACTTGTACTTATTACTGCTGAAAATGGAAGCACATTTAAATGTTTAAAAATGACCTAAAGGCAAAAATTTACTTTAGGTTTGCCTGTTCCCCATGCAGCCTTTTAAAATGTAAGAAGGTGTGTAAATGTCTTACCAATCTATTTCCCTACAGATGCAACTGGCCCACCGATTCCCTACTGTTTCCATCTCTTCACAATAGCTAAACGCGGGTTCTGTGTGCGGGAGAAGACTAATTGCTCAGAGAAAGGAAGCCCATATATTGCCTCTAACTCACATAACCCACCCTCAAATGTGGCAGATAGCTGAAAGTAGCAGAGAATAAGCATGCTAGTTGAACCTGGAGACAGGTAAGTATTTTGATATGCATATTTTTTGCCTGCCTACACTGGGACTGACAGACAAATAGTCTGTATTTGATTTTGGAGTAAAGGTACCAATCTTGTTCAGTTCTTCTATTACTTTTGGAATATGACTGGGGACATTATAATCTGGCCAATAGAGTTTACTATTGGCTATTGCAAATTGAAATAGCCAATAGTAAACTCACAATGCTTTTGAATGGGAATTCGTCTTTATTTTTGTTTTCTCTATTCTGACATCACTTGTGTCAGAATAAAGAAAAAAAAATACACAGCGGGGTTCAATTCACTCGGCTGCCCTCGGCAGCTTTGTGAATAGACCCCATAGGGTTATCCAGTTTGGATTAGACCACACCTTGATGATCTGGTTTTAACAGGAGAAAGAATTCATCTTTTGCTGCAATACTTATCTATTTTTCATGTGCTGTTCACTGCAGACGTAGCCACACGATAGCCCACGCCGGTCCTCTTCCTGGTTTAATGATCAATTAAATAATCAAATGATCAATTAAATAATCAAATCTACTCCCTGTGAGCTCAGGCCATCATGGACATACCTCCTTGAGGTGCACCCACACACTGCCCTGGGCTATTCTCTAAGCTGCCGTAGGCAGCCGAGTGAATAACCGACCTAAAGCGAAGTGAGCCAAACACTGTTCGTCTATTTACTTCAGGCTGGTACGGCTGATTTCAGCCGTATATCGGCTGAAATCAGCCGTACATCGGGTGGCTTCGTGTCGGCCGAACATGCGGAGCATGCTCGGCCGACCCGAAGTGCAGAAGGAGTTCGACTCAGCCGATCCAACATCTGGATCGGCTAAGCCGAACCTCCGGCAGGCTACTCGCTGCTGTTTGGTCTATACTTATAGATGCCGAGCAGCAGTGAGCGAATAGCCGAATGCCGCTGTGCGGCATTCGGCTCTGCTGTTCTGCTCGGTCCCTCTGTGGTACTGAGCATAACAGATAAATAGTTTAAAAAGTAGTAAAAAATAAATAGAAAACGATTGTGCGGAGCTAGCAATGACAGCTTGCTCTGCCCAACAGTTTTCTATTGGCCGGCGTTTCTGCTGCCATCAAAGAAAACGAAAAAAAAACTCCCCCAGGCGCTCTGGGAGTCTCCCGCTCCCGGCGGCCAAGGAGAGAAAAACACTGCTTTTTTTTTTTTACTCTGACACGGAGCCATGTCAGAATAGAAAAAAGAAAAAAAAAATTGGACATAGTAATGCATTGCTAGTTTCCTATTGGCTATTTCAATTTGCAATAGCCAATAGCAAACTAGCTATTGTACCCGCCCTCTGCTGCTGTCAATCAGTAGTGGGGACCTGATGGAGAACTGCAGCAGAGGGTGGGTGCAATGCTAGTTTGCTATTGCAAATTGAAATAGCCAATAGGAATCTAGCAATGCATTCCTATGGCCAAAACATTTTTTTCCCTATTCTGACACGGCTCCGTGTCAGAATAATAAAAAAAGAAAAAGCAGTGTTTCTCTCCTTGGCGGCCGGGAGCGGGAGACTCCCGGAACGCCCGGGAGAGTTTGCTGCCTGGAGATCAGTGTTCCTGGTTAGCTGGTAACCAGGGACGCTGATCTCTCTGCAAGTGGCCGGAGCCAGCCGTAACATCACGGCTGGTTCCGCCCAGCTGTGAGGAGCAGCTGTGAGCCGCTCGGCCAAGTTCGGGAGCTATACGGGCTATAGTGAATAGCCCGTACAGCAGCACTACAGTTCTACTGAACCAAAGGGGTCCTGGGGCCGAAGCTAGCCGAAGGATCGGCCGAAGCTACGGCTAGATCCTTCGGCTGCTTCGTGAATACACCCCTAAGTGTGTTCTGTTCTCTGTAGCATAAGGATCAATACATATATTGAATTGGTGAAACAAAAATTTTTGCCTAGAATGTTTTGGCTTATCTAATAAAGCAGCTCAATTAATTTGTTTTCAAAGTACATCAACTCACAGGAACCAATTAGATTTAAGCTCACTGATGCCAGACCAGAAAGGTAAATTTTAATTGGTTGCTATTACTTATTACATGTTTGTTGCCTTACTGAATAAACCTATACATAATTCACACTGCAGAGCTCTAATGCTGTCTTTACAATACACCTTGTATACTTAAACACCTTATTTCCAGGTGAATCTGTGAAATAATATTGATATATGTGATTAACCTAGTGAGAGGTAAATCCATTAATGTGTTACTGAGGAAAATATTGACTGTTCTGTAGCTACAAGGGTTTGTCACACATTGAAGTGAGGTGATTTATGTAGCCTCAGTCAAGTATAAGTAGTAACACTTGACACTGTGCCACCAATACCTATAATAGGAAAACAGATCAAACACAATACACTCTAAGGTCATACATTACCACAAAATAGCCACAGAACGATTGTGAGAGAAACTTGCATTAATCCTGTTTTCAAATCTCTCTTTCACACATGACAAGATGCTAAATCTAATTCTTAATTCATTATTTAGTGTACATCAAAGAAATCACCTGCCAATAAAACCTCTTAGGCATAGTTTGAAATTATAGAACAATTATAAAGCAGATAATATACTACACATGTATATGCTACACTACAGCAGTAAAAAGCCACACAATATTCTGGTTGTTTGTTCATATGAATCATTTTGTGCTAGTTTAGCTATTACAAACTGTTGAAGCAGTGAAAAGGTTAAGCCTTGCTTATACTCCATGTTAGAGGCAAAGCATTGGACAAAGTAATTGCAGTAGATGTTGTCTGTGCTAATTATCCAACATCTCATGCCTATGCAGCATAGTGTGCAAGCACATAAACTGAGGACACTTTAGAAATATTATTCTGCATACAGGTTTGATGGATGGATTTCAAGCAATTACACAGCATGCTTACTATTTTTGTTTAATTGAAGCACTAATAAGTTGCACAATGAGCTAATTTAAACCTATTAACAACTTTACTTAAGAAGCCAATAATTTGATGGGAAAAAGGGCTGAATTCATCTATTCCCAGTAGGACTACAGAGGTTAAGGCATGTTGGCAGAGTCTTCCTGGAAATGTCCATTTTATGGCTCTAAATCATCGAGCATTTCATTTTGCCAAAGGCCCTGCCAAACATTACGCTGAGAAAGAGCAAATGTAAAGAGACCTGTTTGGTAACATAACATTTTCTACTCTGTTAACAAAAGAAACTAAGGGGTCTATTCACAAAGCTGCCGAAGGATC
Organism: Nanorana parkeri; assembly: GCF_000935625.1. Lineage (NCBI taxonomy): Eukaryota > Metazoa > Chordata > Amphibia > Anura > Dicroglossidae > Nanorana > Nanorana parkeri. Next base: position 189,471 of record NW_017306556.1, read on the forward strand.
TGGCCGTAGCTTCGGCCGATCCTTCGGCTAGCTTCGGCCCCAGGACCCCTTCGGTTCAGGAGAACCGAGGGGGTGCTGTACGGGCTATTCACAATAGCCCGTACAGCTCCTGATCACAGCCGAGCGGCTCAGTCGAGCCGATCGCATATGCCTCGGCTCGGCTGAGCCGTGCTGAAAGCCGAAGCTGGCCGAGCGGCCGGCCATTGGCCGGCCGACAGCCTGCTTCTGACAGCTGGGCGGAGCCAGCCGTGATCTTACGGCTGGCTCCGGCCACTTTCAGAGAGATCAGCGTCCCTGGTTGCTAACCAGGGACACTGATCTCCAAGCATCTGACTCTCCCTGGCGCCCCGGGAGTCTCCTGCTCCCGGCCGCCAAGGAGAAAAACCCCGCTGTGTCTTTTTTCTTTATTCTGACACGGAGCGATGTCAGAATAGAGAAAAAAAAAAAAATCCCATTCAAAAGCATTGGGACATTACTATTGGCTATTTCTATTGCAATAGCCAATAGTAAACTAGCATTGTACCCGCCCTCTTTTGCAGTTCCCCACCAGGTCCACCAGCAGAGGGCGGGAACAATGCTAGTTTACTATTGGCTATTGCAAATTGAAATAGCCAATAGTAAACTCTCAATGCTTTTGAATGGGAATTTTTTTTTTTCTCTATTCTGACATCGCTCGTGCCAGAATGAAGAAAAAAAGACACAGCTGGGTTTCTCTCCTTGGCGGCCGGGAGCGGGGGCCTCCCGGGGCCCCAGGGAGAGTTTTTACATTTTTTTAACTTTTTTTTTTTTTACAGCAGCAGAGCCGCCGGACAATAGGAAACTATTGGGCGGAGCTAGCTGTCACTGCTAGCTCTGCACAATCGTTTTCTATTTACTTTTTTCTACTTTTTTCACTCTTTTTCTGTTCTGCTCGGTGCCTCTGAGGGACCGAGCAGAACAGCCGAGCCAAATGCCGCTCGGCGGCATTCGGCTATTCTCTCACTGCTGTTCGGGATCTTTCAGAATAGCCCGAACAGCAGTGTGAAGCCTGCCGGAGGTTCGGCTCAGCCGATCCAGATGTTGGATCGGCTGAGTCGAACTCCTTCTGCACTTCGGGTCAGCCGAACATGCTGAGCATGTTCGGCTGATCCGAAGACACACGAAGCAAGCCGATGTACGGTTGATTTCAGCCGATGTACGGCTGACATCAGCCGCACCAGCCTGAAGTGAATAGCCAAACAGTGTTCGGCTCACTTCACTTCTGATCAGTCATTCACTCGGCTGCCCTCGGCAGCTTTGTGAATAGACCCCTAAATTATACTACAACATTTTTAGTTTACTGAAAGCAAGTAGCTTTAATAAAACACAATGACCTTGCTCCAACGGGGGGGTGAAAATGTTTTGACTTGGCAAGGAAGACAACAGAAATGAGGTTCTCATCTCTTCTTCTGGCACTCAGCGCCTAACTGGCCGATCACCTGAAACCCTAGTTCTTCAAAGAAAATGTGTCAGACATATGTTTATTTACAAACCTGTACAGAAAATAACTGCAGGTGAAATGTAACTGGATAGAATTAACAAAACCTTTTTTTTGAGTGGGGGGGAGCATATGCGCCATATTTATCTGATCTGTATTAGTTTGCTCACTTTGCAGGGGGACTATCCTTAGCTTAGTAAATGGGGTAAAAATTAATTTTGCAAAGAATACCCAATTAAAAAAATAGTGTTTTTGCTTGCACATGTTTGGTTGATGGAAGCCAGCAGAGCTTTACCCTCATTTACTAAACCAAGGTAAACTTTTCTTGAAAAGTAAAATTTCCCTTACAAAGTGCACAGTCTATTTGCCTTTAGTAAATCATCCCCAGTAAGTCAAATCAGCATGTGAGATTGGGAGCCATAATGGTGCCAAGACTACAACGGAGCCATGCAAGTGTCCCCAGTGTTATGCCAGCTCTGAATAAGTCAAATGTTCGTGGTTCGATTAAATAGCTTGGATCTCATAGATTTAAAATATTTGCAGCACAAACAATTACATCTACAGTCACTATTTTTTAGTATAGAAATAGGATAAATAGATGTCATAAGGTGGTTCTTTATTTGCTTAAAGTACAGTACAGTAAAGACAAAACTATTTATCCTGTTGATTGCTGTCTACAGGATACAAAATGAGGGAAAAATAAAAAATTTTGAGTTGTCACCAGATTAGGAATAGAGGTGAAATCTCCCAATAGGGACACTGGTTCCTGTGACTTACCTCACTTTGGAGAAATTTCTTCTGACTTTGTGTGTCGTAGAACAGAAAGTAGGGATGCACTGATGCTGGTTTTTCGGTATCGAGTACGAGTACCAATATTTATATTTCGGCACACGACGATACTGAGTACCAATACCAGTACTTTCACTAGCATGGAGCCGGCTTCCCAGGCAATCATGAAGGCGAGCAGCGTTTCATTACCTGTCGTCCGGCTTCTTGATTGTCCGGGAAGCCAACTCCATGCTGTTTGGCCGACTCAATGCTGATTGGCGGGGAAGCCGGCTTCACAGCCAATCAGCATTGAGCCGGCTGTTTGGCCAGCTCGATGTTGGTTGGCCAGGAAGCAGACTTCCCAGCCAATCAACATGGAGCTTGCTTCTCGGCCAATCAGGAAGCCGGGGTTGGGTCATTACCTGCTGCCCGGCTTCTTCATTGGCGGATGAATCAGCATTGAGCCAGCCAAAAAGCATGGAGCTGGCTTCCCGGCCGCCTGGCAGTGAATCCAGCTCCATGTTCCCTCATAGCACTGCAGGTGAGAGGAAATCTCCCTCTGACCAGAAGTTCCAGCATCAGAGCATTTGGGCGAGTACGAGTACTAGTATCGGTTCATTCCTGAATTCAGAAAGGGAAGGAAAATCTCTCCAATGGGACACATAATGACAATGACAAATAAAACACTGACAGGGGTTTTAATTAAGCCTTGCTGTCTCCAAAATGAAAATGAAGTTTTGGCTTTATATGTACTTTAAAAGAATCATATTGACCACATCACACACTTCTAAAGAATTTTAAATGCATCACATGCATTAAACAAGTGGTCATTTAAAAGCTCCAGCACTCCAGTGCTAGAAATTGCTTAACCTAGACTGGCTCTGCAATTCTCCATCACAGTTTTGTGTGAGTTTGTCCATCTGTTTGAAGGGCATTTAGGATAGATGGTAATTCAGCATACAGAAATATGTACCATCCCAGTGTAAACCCAACATCTTAAGTAAGTATAAAATGTAATACTGACTCTTGCAATCATTCATAGGGATGTTCAGTTTTATTAGTTCTCTACTGTATAACTTTTCAACAACTAACATGTACTAGCAGGAGATGAGCTTGAAATAAGGATAAACTAAAGAAAGCTGGAGCCAGTAATCAATCAAAAAAGGTAACTAGTTATTATTAGAAAAATATGCTCTGCAAATTCTTACCAACACAATACAGTTTGAATTATACTGCTGACATTTTTGTAGGTGTAAAAAACATACAATAAGCTGGGTGAGACAACCAACATACTCACTAGTTAAGGCTGAAGTTAAAAGTCCTCTGAAGATGTTGGCATACTTGTAGTTCCCCAGAAACTGGGGCATTATAGCTTGCCTAGCTCTGCCATAGTGTTATTCCTTTTCAAAGGGTCTTTAGTTTGCTCTTTCCCCAGTATTGTGTAATTCAGTATTGTCCGTTTAGTCAGTAAAAGTTTGTTCAATTATTTCATTTTAATAAAATTATGGATTATTTCAAGGAAAAAGAACTGCAAACCTGGTAGGTTTTCTATTTTTGAATTCTTTTTCTTTTATTGCAGTCATTTATAACAGAGAAGAAAGTCTTTGTGTTATTGTCACTCAGCTGCGCTCTTTATATTTGAAGCCGGGCTCACCAGCAGAGATCACTCTATAGCATAAACAGCAAACTACTATTTTCACAGCAGGCATAACTGTGTTCATCTTCAAAAAAGCAACATTAATAAAAATGGGACTGTAATAAACATGGTAATTCTGGTCAGAAGGTTACAAATTGGCAACACAACCATTTGCTTAAGCTGTTTTATAAAATGGATTTCACTGAACAAAAATGGAAGAGCTTCATTTATTCCTATTTTTTTTTGTCTTTCAGGGTCTCACTCTGTACCACGTCTATAAATATGGGGACAGTAAAAATGATACATTGGCAAGTGAAATGTTGAATGGCAAGTGCATTATATAAATGGCTGCAGTATCATTACATCACGTACTGTTAAAAGCCATGCCACTGACTGATCAATGACTATTAACATCAATTGGCCCCTAAATGCACTGATTAAACACCACAGACTTAAAATGCCATTAAAGAAAGTCACCACTTTTAAAGCCTGCCATAATAAAATATCTGCATTTGAAGGTTCATTTCAACGGGCTAAAGCCCTGCTACTGTCACCTGACTGGTCTTTAGATTAAAAAAAACTGTGAATAAATATCGATATATTACTGACTGTATTCAAAGACGTTCCCTACCAGGATTTTAAAATATGCAAATCTAGCCACCGCAAGATTGGCAGACGATCAAAATCTTGTCAGAATTTAAAGGAAAGCTATATCTCTGCTAAGCTAAGCTTATAAAGCAGCTGTTCTGGATGCACGGGTAGGCCAATCAAGTTGCCTTCGATAGGTGGGTCTGACTTGGGCTGGCTCTAGAATTAGGACATGGACAGCACACTAATGTATGATAAATTATTTACCTTATTGTATTTACTGACATATTTACTGCTCACAGAGTAGCCCATGGCTGCTTGATTTCTCTGACTTTTTTTTTCTTTTTTCTAAAGCTACAGTTAGCATTTAAGGAACAGTTTGCTTAGATGTGCTTTTATTAAGTAAATAACCTGTAGTATTTTGGATTAAAAATAAAAGTGATATTAGAATACTGTTTTTAAAGTTAAATTGACATAGCTTTTACTGGTTCCTCCTGCTAACCTACATGTCACTGCTGTATCATGTAATGAGTGAAGGTCACAGGGAGAAGTGTGAGAGAGTTTGACAATGTTATCAATTGATTTTAATAGGGTATTTCGGGTAGTGGTGCAATAAGTTTTGTAGTCATAAATTAATAAAGTTAACTTTTTACATTATTGCCTCTGGTCTCTAGGTAACTTCTTGAGCCTGTGCATCATATATACACAGCAGTTTGTTGGTTCTCAGGAACCAGTAAGAGCTGCAGGGGACTTAGGAGATAGGCTCTCTAGGAAGTGTCAGTTTCCCTTCAAACTCTGCAGAAGATTTCTCAGCACGAGCGTGGTGTTCAAGGACATGGGAGGCAGAAAAGGTAAGTATTTAACTTTATCTATTACAGGTAAGGTTAGGCTTAAGTAATTTACTATAGAGACAGGGTCGCTTCATGAAGATAATGCTACTGCTTACTATGGCTGCAACCAATTAATCAATCAATAATAATCGATGAGAATAGTTGTTAACTATTCTCATTATCGATTAGTTGGTTGAATCCCCTAGCTCTCTCCTCCATGCAGGGAGGAGGGCACAGCAAGCGGTGGGAGGGTGCAATAGCCAGCCTGCTATTGGCTATTGCAATTTTAAATGACCAATAGCAGGCTGGCTATTGCACCAGCCCACTACCTGCTGTATTTACATTCAGCTGCTGTTTGCAGAATCTTGCCACCGGCAGCTGTCCTTCCCCGGCTGAAGCTATTCAAGCACCATGTGCTTACAATTATTTGAATAAAATATATATAAAAGGTGGGAAAAAAGTAATTTTCAGTTTTGGCCTGACAAATTCTGCTGCAGGAGGTGAGTTACAGTGCCATTCACTTCAATGGCACCCCAAACGTGCCTCCCACCCTCAGTGTGAACGCACGCACTGGAACGCATAATACCGCAATGCCCTGTATTCCAATTGTGCATGCAGTTTTATTCTGAAGTAAACTTTATGTTTGTAACACTGCATTTGTGTATTTTATTTTAACTTAAGGATGGTATTTATTTTTTTATCCGATTAATCGAAAAAATAGTCGGCCAACTAACCTATTAGGAAAATAATCATTAGTTGCAGCCCTACTGCTTACCATCAAAGGCAGTTGAGCCAGCTTTATTTGGCAACTTATATTTAACTGTCAGAATCAAAATATCTTAATTTATTAATTTTTAGGAACTATTCCTGGAAATATCATTTCTTACAATTTTTGTTTTCTGAAATTTGTTTAAAAATGTCTATAGTATCTATAGTATGGACCTATGTATATGGCCTTTACATACCATTTCTATAGTATTGCTATACATCTGCTTATAGTTTGCAAATTTTGACAAATGCTCAGGACAAATGCTAAAAACTTTTTATAATATGTGGGCAGCAACGGTTCTAGAGAATATATGTTCCTTACCCCGTAACACTATGAGCCGTGTTGTCACACTAACTTCTCCAACACTGTTGGATGCAACACATTCATAAATTGCCTCATCTCTTGGTGTTCGCAAAGGCTGTATTCTTAGGACGGAACCAGATCCATCGTCAAATTCTATTACCTGTGGAAGGAAAGCAAAGCTGTCACAGGTGTTGTTGATACTGCCCATTACTGTGAAAAATACTGCATAATTATTAAAGCAAAATTTGTAATTTCATGATGCTAGATATATGCCCTACCTATATATGCCCTTACCTTTTTCGTCTTAAGGTTCACAGCCTTTTTCCTCTAGAAATCATGGCAGTGGTACTCACCCAGCTGATAGGTGACTATAGGAAAAATAAGGCCTTTCCTTTGTTTGCCCTGCCCATACATAAGCATGTTTACTGTGTTTTTACTAAATATACTGTATAACTGGATATATATGTTTAGTATTTGCCTGGAGTTCCACTTTAATCACAATGAATGGTGAATAGTGTTCACAGAATGTGATGAAAAATGGAGCAATCCACTGCAAGCCAAATTTGACAGGATTTTCACCTTATAACATATATAAGGCAAGAAGAAAATACACCATATATAAACCTCTGGGGTGCTTACCTTCTCATCCTCTACAGCCTTTATCAGTTTTGGAAAACTCACCTCACAATCCTGGAAACTTGTTAGGCTGTGAGGAAGCTAAGTGGAAGTCACTGTTAATATAATCCCCTCTTGCAGAGTGAATCAGTGATTACCCCCCTTCCTTAAAAAAACAACAACATGCACTTTAATAAATGGGCAACTTAAACTAAAAATGTTTACTTCCTTGGTTATGTATTCTAAAATCTCATTAAATTCAAGATCTTATATATGTAGAGTAACATTGAATTATGTGTGCATTTCGGTCCTGTGTGTATGTTTAATAATGTGTGTTAGTTATTGTATTCAGCTCTTTGGTGGTCCATGGAATAGTCAGTTGACTTTAAGATATTTTTTTTGACTCCTAGTGGGTGAATTTCATCCTTCCTTGTGTTAGTGCTGATGCCCTTCTCCACTTGCTGGCATACTAACACAAGTCGGGTTCACCTACGTAAACGACGATTGCGCTACACATGCAATAATTCTTAGTTTTATTCTGAAGTAAACTTTATGTTTGTAACACACCATTTGTGTATTTTATTTTAAATAAATTACAATATTATTTTTTTAATATTTTATCCGTTTAATCAAAAAAATAGTTGCAGCCCTATATAACACACAGTATAATGTGTTATAATGTGCATTGTGGTGTGAACAAGCACGTCAATTACATTTATCAATAACTGGAAATGCAAAATACTGAAACATTTTGCAACATTAAAAATAGGCCTTTAGAGCCCTGTATCTCTAGGTACTTATCCATGCAATACAATAAAACAAAGGACTATACATTACTACTTATAATGATAGTATTTGCATTGTTGTCTGCAATATAGGATCTTTTCTAGGGCTATATTACAATAAATGAATGTGACTAGGAAAAAAACATGGTGAGGTTCTAAATCCTGGAATGTGACTGGTGAGAGTTATTTTTAGGAATGCCATAAAATGGGAGAGAGCCTTGATTAATAGGTGGCACCACTTTACATTCTCTTCCTTTGCTGGCCATCTGTCTGTAGACTTGGTTATGACACCCACCTGTCGGTTCTATACCACTTGTTGTGGCTATGTGGTCCTTGCTTATGTTAAAAGAAACAAGTGCATTTGAACATGTCCTTGTGAGTTATAGGCTGTCTGCCTCTGACACTCAGGTTTATTACATTTGCTGAAATGTTATTCCTTACTGCCAGCCAAGGTTGTCCACACTAATGCCATGACTTGACATAAACAGGACCACCCATGGATGATTGTTTTTACCATACACTTTACTATTTTTCTGATTGATTTATATATTTTTGCACATGATTTACAGTACAAGACAATGCAGGTTCAGAAATAAAATACAGAACTGAGTAGTTTAATTTTAATCTGTAAACCTAAACAAAATCTAGCTGATGCTAGATGTTTAGCAGGGACCTGCACCGGCCATAACCACTAAAGCCAAAAGCCTCCCATTAATGCAAATTGGGAATTTGTAAAAGTTGGTAATTGTACAGGGTTTGCCATGTCCCTAGACGTGACAGCCCTTGATTTTGTCAAATGAGTGCTCAGTCAGTGAGCACTGCATTGTAGGAGGAAGGTGAGTGGTTCATAGGAAGAAGAGTGTCATATGCGCCCCCCCCCCCCCCCTCCCTACACCCGTTTTTTTTTTTTTTTTTTTTTTTTTTTGTTTTTGTTTTCATCCCCTTT